>NC_048592.1:40100992-40168492 GCF_013265735.2 Oncorhynchus mykiss | reverse complement strand
AAAACAAAACTGTGATATATTCAAGATTGATGTTGGTCTATTTCCTGTTGGTCTATTTCCTGTTGGTCTATTTCCTAGTATGTGTATTAGCCAGGTGGGGGGGGGGGGGGGGGGGGGGGGGGGGGACACCACTCTGGGACTGTCTGTAAGTAATTGAGAAGAAGAACATGTTCTTTATCCAAATTGAAACCCGTTTCCAGTATGTTTTTATCAAGGCCCATATAAGGATCTGGTCAAAAGTAGTTCACTGAATATTAACGCATCTTTTGACCAATGGGTACAATGATATGTTAATTGTGTAGATAGTCAGATCTTCTCCTGATTGAGTACTGGCACCTCTTATAGAATGTTGTCTTCAAAGTATTGCAGAGTACCGGGCACCTATATATAAAGAGTACCGGGCACCTAAACATGAGTACTTACATGTATCGCAATCAACTTCAATGGCTGAATACAGGCTCTGTTCAGGATACAGCTGCTATTAAATCATGTTATTATACTGTTCTCTCTGGCTCCAAGGACACATTTAGAGAGGCTTCTCCTCAGACACCACACCCACACACAGTTGATCTTCTACAGTTTGACCCAAGCCCAGGCAGCAGGTGTATTTTGAATCAAGAGTACAGTGCCTTGCGAAAGTATTCGGCCCCCTTGAACTTTGCGACCTTTTGCCACATTTCAGGCTTCAAACATAAAGATATAAAACTGTATTTTTTTGTGAAGAATCAACAACAAGTGGGACACAATCATGAAGTGGAACGACATTTATTGGATATTTCAAACTTTTTTAACAAATCAAAAACTGAAAAATTGGGCGTGCAAAATTATTCAGCCCCTTTACTTTCAGTGCAGCAAACTCTCTCCAGAAGTTCAGTGAGGATCTCTGAATGATCCAATGTTGACCTAAATGACTAATGATGATAAATACAATCCACCTGTGTGTAATCAAGTCTCCGTATAAATGCACCTGCACTGTGATAGTCTCAGAGGTCCGTTAAAAGCGCAGAGAGCATCATGAAGAACAAGGAACACACCAGGCAGGTCCGAGATACTGTTGTGAAGAAGTTTAAAGCCAGATTTGGATACAAAAATATTTCCCAAGCTGTAAACATCCCAAGGAGCACTGTGCAAGCGATAATATTGAAATGGAAGGAGTATCAGACCACTGCAAATCTACCAAGACCTGGCCGTCCCTCTAAACTTTCAGCTCATACAAGGAGAAGACTGATCAGAGATGCAGCCAAGAGGCCCATGATCACTCTGGATGAACTGCAGAGATCTACAGCTGAGGTGGGAGACTCTGTCCATAGGACAACAATCAGTCGTATATTGCACAAATCTGGCCTTTATGGAAGAGTGGCAAGAAGAAAGCCATTTCTTAAAGATATCCATAAAAAGTGTCGTTTAAAGTTTGCCACAAGCCACCTGGGAGACACACCAAACATGTGGAAGAAGGTGCTCTGGTCAGATGAAACCAAAATTGAACTTTTTGGCAACAATGCAAAACGTTATGTTTGGCGTAAAAGCAACACAGCTGAACACACCATCCCCACTGTCAAACATGGTGGTGGCAGCATCATGGTTTGGGCCTGCTTTTCTTCAGCAGGGACAGGGAAGATGGTTAAAATTGATGGGAAGATGGATGGAGTCAAATACAGGACCATTCTGGAAGAAAACCTGATGGAGTCTGCAAAAGACCTGAGACTGGGACGGAGATTTGTCTTCCAACAAGACAATGATCCAAAACATAAAGCAAAATCTACAATGGAATGGTTCAAAAATAAACATATCCAGGTGTTAGAATGGCCAAGTCAAAGTCCAGACCTGAATCCAATCGAGAATCTGTGGAAAGAACTGAAAACTGCTGTTCACGAATGCTCTCCATCCAACCTCACTGAGCTCGAGCTGTTTTGCAAGGAGGAATGGGAAAACATTTCAGTCTCTCGATGTGCAAAACTGATAGAGACATACCCCAAGCGACTTACAGCTGTAATCGCAGCAAAAGGTGGCGCTACAAAGTATTAACTTAAGGGGGCTGAATAATTTTGCACGCCCAATTTTTCAGTTTTTGATTTGTTAAAAAAGTTTGAAATATCCAATAAATGTCGTTCCACTTCATGATTGTGTCCCACTTGTTGTTGATTCTTCACAAAAAAATACAGTTTTATATCTTTATGTTTGAAGCCTGAAATGTGGCAAAAGGTCGCAAAGTTCAAGGGGGCCGAATACTTTCGCAAGGCACTGTATATACTGTATCATGAAGCTACTGAACTGTCTGGAGCGTTCTCGTGGACACTGTTGCTGGACTCATCCATTGTTCAACTTCGTCCACCGATTTGTAGAACTCTCATCTCATGTACAGAATGACTTCCGGATGACTTCAATAGGAAGTAGTACTTAAGAAATGGAGAAAACAGCCATTCATACAAAAACACAAACACGCATTGTTTTGTTTGAACCTTTGGTTCCGAGCTATGCACCAGAGGACATTGGTTTTGTTAGAACCTTTGGTTCCGAGCTATGCACCAGAGGACATTGGTTTTGTTAGAACCTTTGGTTCCGAGCTATGCACCAGAGGACATTGTTTTGTTAGAACCTTTGTTTCCGAGCTATGCACCAGAGGACATTGGTTTTGTTAGAACCTTTGGTTCCGAGCTATGCACCAGAGGACATTGTTTTGTTAGAACCTTTGTTTCCGAGCTATGCACCAGAGGACATTGGTTTTGTTAGAACCTTTGGTTCCGAGCTATGCACCAGAGGACATTGTTTTGTTAGAACCTTTGGTTCCGAGCTATGCACCAGAGGACATTGGTTTTGTTAGAACCTTTGGTTCCGAGCTATGCACCAGAGGACATTGTTTTGTTAGAACCTTTGGTTCCGAGCTATGCACCAGAGGACATTGTTTTGTTAGAACCTTTGGTTCCGAGCTATGCACCAGAGGACATTGTTTTGTTAGAACATTTGGTTCCGAGCTATGCACCAGAGGACATTGTTTTGTTAGAACATTTGGTTCCGAGCTATGCACCAGAGGACATTGTTTTGTTAGAACCTTTGGTTCCGAGCTATGCACCAGAGGACATTGTTTTGTTAGAACCTTTGGTTCCGAGCTATGCACCAGAGGACATTGTTTTGTTAGAACATTTGGTTCCGAGCTATGCACCAGAGGACATTGTTTTGTTAGAACCTTTGGTTCCGAGCTATGCACCAGAGGACATTGTTTTGTTAGAACCTTTGGTTCCGAGCTATGCACCAGAGGACATTGTTTTGTTAGAACCTTTGGTTCCGAGCTATGCACCAGAGGACATTGTTTTGTTAGAACATTTGGTTCCGAGCTATGCACCAGAGGACATTGTTTTGTTAGAACCTTTGTTTCCGAGCTATGCACCAGAGGACATTGTTTTGTTAGAACCTTTGTTTCCGAGGTATGCACCAGAGGACATTGTAGCATGAAAGAAAACGTCCAGTATTGTCATGAATAATTTTTACATTACATACATAACAGTTTTAAGGAGGGAGGGAAGGAGGTGAGGGGGGATTAAATGTAAACTGTCATTTTGGCTCTCTGTCTTAAAGGAGCTTTAATAAAAGTAGTTGTATGTTTAAAGGTATAAAACATGGTATAGCTATGGTCCAGTTTTAAAGGGATGGTTTTAATGGTCCAGTTGTATGTTTAACCCTTGTATGGAGTTTGGGTCTGTAGGACCCATTTTCTATGTTTACAAAAAGAAAAATGATACAATGAATAATCTTTTCAACCTGCGACTCATTGGTTTTGGCTCATTTTCTGTGAACATCGTGTCAAATAAACACACACACACACACGCACGCACGATGCACGCACGCACGCACACACACACACACACACACACACACACACACACACACACACACAAACATTTATTACATATGTGGTGTTCAGGTCCACTGGACCCGAGGGTAATAAAAGTGTGGAAAAGTGTGTGTGTAGGTGAAAACAAGTAAAAATTAAACAAAAAAGTCTTCCTCCTCCCTGGGCCTGCTGTTTCAACATAGCACCAAGAACCTGCCCGTCTTCGTGCCTGTCTGCCTGTCTCCTGCTTTTCTCACACTCTTTACCCTTTGTAGTGTGTTAAACTACAAACTACACAATGTCTAGTGGGAACCTGCACAATGTTATTACAATACATTATTTCAATACATTATAAAAATAAAACAAATCTGTATTTTCCCTACACTCTACCCCAGCAGGTAACAAATAAATAGCTGTGCATGTGTGGTTCCTTACCACAATCAGTATGGCAAAAATAATCTCTGCTCAGAGGGCTTTAGAAATATTTTTTGTAGAGAGAGAAGCTAGCATGGAAGGAGAGTCTGCAGAGAGAGAAGCTAGCATGGAAGGAGAGTCTGCAGAGAGAGAAGCTGGTGCGGAAGGAGCGTCTGCAAAGAGAGAAGCTAGCATGGAAGGAGCGTCTGCAGAGAGAGAAGCTAGCATGGAAGGAGAGTCTGCAGAGAGAGAAGCTAGCATGGAAGGAGAGTCTGCAGAGAGAGAAGCTGGTGTGGAAGGAGAGTCTGCAGAGAGAGAAGCTAGCATGGAAGGAGAGTCTGCAGAGAGAGAAGCTAGCATGGAAGGAGCGTCTGTAGAGAGAGAAGAGGATGAGATTGACCCTTAGCCAGCCCCAGGACCAGCCCATCAGCAACCAGCTCCAGGACCAGCCCGTCAGCAACCAGCCCTTCAGCAACCAGCCCCAGTACCAGCCCTTCAGCAACCAGCTCATCAGCAACCAGGACCAGCCCGTCAGCAACCAGCTCATCAGCAACCAGGACCAGCCCGTCAGCAACCAGCCCCAGTACCAGCCCTTCAGCAACCAGCTCATCAGCAACTAGGACCAGCCCATCAGTAACCAGCTCATCAGCAAACAGGACCAGGCCATCAGCAACCAGCTCATCAGCAACCAGGAACAGCCCATCAGCAACCAGCCCCAGGACCAGCCCGTCAGCAACCAGCCCCAAGACCAGCCCTTCAGCAACCAGCCCCAGGACCAGACCGTCAGCAACCAGCCCGTCAGCAACCAGCTCATCAGCAACCAGGACCAGCCCATCAGCAACCAGCCCCAGGACCAGCCCGTCAGCAACCAGCCCCAGGATCAGCCCGTCAGCAACCAGCTCATCAGCAACCAGGACCAGCCCGTCAGCAACCAGCCTCAGGACCAGGACCAGCCCGTCAGCAGCCAGCCCCAGGACCAGCCCGTCAGCAACCAGCCCCAGGACCAGCCCGTCAGCAACCAGCCCATCAGCAACCAGCCCCAGGACCAGCCCGTCAGCAACCAGCCCCAGGACCAGCCCGTCAGCAACCAGCCCCAGGACCAGCACGTCAGCAACCAGCCCCAGGACCAGCCCGTCAGCAACCAGCCCATCAGCAACCAGGACCAGCCCGTCAGCAACCAGCCCATCAGCAACCAGGACCAGCCCGTCAGCAACCAGCTCATCAGCATCCTGCAGGAGGAGAAGTATGGATGTAAAAAAATTGTGAAATTGAATGGTCTTCTTGCCCAAGGAATGAGCTGCCAAAGTGATAAGGATGCAACCAGGGCCAACGTGGATGGTGGTTACTCATGTGCAGGACATACAGTCTTCTAACTGTTCATCCCAGACACCATCCAGAAAATCATACTGAACTGCACCAATTTGGAGGGAAGGCATGTTTTTGGAGAGAGATCGACCAAACTCATGCATAGTGCATAGTTTTGGGGGTTGTTATCCTTGCTGGTGTTTTCAGATCCAATGGGGGAATCTCCAGAATCCCTGTGGGATGCAGAAATTGGCAGAGAACTTTTCAGTGAAACAATGTCTCTGGAAAACTTCCACATTATTTCCAGGATTATCCGCTTCGATAACCGAGACACCAGACCAGCTCAGCGGCAGAGAGACAAGCTAGCTGCAATCAGATCAGTGCAGAGAGACAAGCTAGCTGCAATCAGGTCAGTGCAGAGAGACAAGCCTAGCTGCTATCAGATCAGTGCAGAGAGACAAGCTAGCTGTAATCAGGTCAGCGCAGAAAGACAAGCCTAGCTGTAATCAGATCAGTGCAGAGAGACAAGCTAGCTGTAATCAGATCAGTGCAGAGAGACAAGCTAGCTGCTATCAGTGCAGAGAGACAAGCTAGCTGTAATCAGGTCAGTGCAGAGAGACAAGCTAGCTGTAATCAGATCAGCGCAGAGAGACAAGCCTAGCTGTAATCAGATCAGTGCAGAGAGACAAGCTAGCTGCTATCAGATCAGTGCAGAGAGACAAGCCTAGCTGTAATCAGATCAGTGCAGAGAGACAAGCTAGCTGCTATCAGTGCAGAGAGACAAGCTAGCTGTAATCAGGTCAGTGCAGAGAGACAAGCTAGCTGTAATCAGGTCAGTGCAGAGAGACAAGCTAGCTGCTATCAGGTCAGTGCAGAGAGACCAGCTAGCTATAATCAGGTCAGTACAGAGAGACAAGCTAGCTGTAATCAGGTCAGTGCAGAGAGACAAGCTAGCTGCTATCAGGTCAGTGCAGAGAGACAAGCTAGCTGCAATCAGGTCAGTGCAGAGAGACAAGCTAGCTGCAATCAGGTCAGTGCAGAGAGACAAGCTAGCTGCTATCAGGTCAGTGCAGAGAGACAAGCTAGCTGCTATCAGGTCAGTGCAGAGAGACAAGCTAGCTGCAATCAGGTCAGTACAGAGAGACAAGCTAGCTGCAATCAGATCAGTGCAGAAAGACAAGCTAGCTGCTATCAGGTCAGTGCAGAGAGACAAGCTAGCTGCAATCAGGTCAGTGCAGAGAGACAAGCTAGCTGCTATCAGGTCAGTGCAGAGAGACAAGCTAGCTGCTATCAGGTCAGTGCAGAGAGACAAGCTAGCTGCAATCAGGTCAGTACAGAGAGACAAGCTAGCTGCAATCAGATCAGTGCAGAAAGACAAGCTAGCTGCTAGCAGGTCAGTGCAGAGAGACCAGCTAGCTGTAATCAGTTCAGTGTAGAGAGACAAGCTAGCTGCTATCAGGTCAGTGCAGAGAGACAAGCTAGCTGTAATCAGGTCAGTGCAGAGAGACCAGCTAGCTGCAATCAGATCAGTGCAGAAAGACAAGCTAGCTGCTATCAGGTCAGTGCAGAGAGACCAGCTAGCTGTAATCAGTTCAGTGCAGAGAGACAAGCTAGCTGTAATCAGGTCAGTGCAGAGAGACAAGCTAGCTGCTATCAGGTCAGTGCAGAGAGACCAGCTAGCTGAAATCAGGTCAGTACAGAGAGACAAGCTAGCTGTAATCAGGTCAGTGCAGAGAGACAAGCTAGCTGCTATCAGGTCAGTGCAGAGAGTCAAGCTAGCTGCAATCAGGTCAGTGCAGAGAGACCAACTAGCTATAATCAGGTCAGTGTAGAGAGACAAGCTAGCTGCTATCAGGTCAGTGCAGAGAGACCAGCTAGCTGTAATCAGGTCAGTGTAGAGAGACAAGCTAGCTGCTATCAGATCAGTGCAGAGAGACCAGCTAGCTGTAATCAGTTCAGTGCAGAGAGACAAGCTAGCTGTAATCAGGTCAGTGCAGAGAGACAAGCTAGCTGCTATCAGGTCAGTGCAGAGAGACCAGCTAGCTATAATCAGGTCAGTACAGAGAGACAAGCTAGCTGTAATCAGGTCAGTGCAGAGAGACAAGCTAGCTGCTATCAGGTCAGTGCAGAGAGACAAGCTAGCTGCAATCAGGTCAGTGCAGAGAGACAAGCTAGCTGCAATCAGGTCAGTGCAGAGAGACCAGCTAGCTGCAATCAGGTCAGTGCAGAGAGACAAGCTAGCTGCAATCAGGTCAGTGCAGAGAGACAAGCTAGCTGCTATCAGGTCAGTGCAGAGAGACAAGCTAGCTGCTATCAGGTCAGTGCAGAGAGACAAGCTAGCTGTAATCAGGTCAGTGCAGAGAGACAAGCTAGCTGCAATCAGGTCAGTGCAGAGAGACAAGCTAGCTGCAATCAGGTCAGTGCAGAGAGACAAGCTAGCTGCAATCAGGTCAGTGCAGAGAGACAAGCTAGCTGCAATCAGGTCAGTGCAGAGAGACAAGCTAGCTGCAATCAGGTCAGTGCAGAGAGACATGCTAGCTGCAATCAGGTCAGTACAGAGAGACAAGCTAGCTGTAATCAGGTCAGTGCAGAGAGACAAGCTAGCTGCAATCAGGTCAGTGCAGAGAGACAAGCTAGCTGCTATCAGGTCAGTGCAGAGAGACAAGCTAGCTGCTATCAGGTCAGTGCAGAGAGACAAGCTAGCTGCAATCAGGTCAGTACAGAGAGACAAGCTAGCTGCAATCAGATCAGTGCAGAAAGACAAGCTAGCTGCTAGCAGGTCAGTGCAGAGAGACCAGCTAGCTGTAATCAGTTCAGTGTAGAGAGACAAGCTAGCTGCTATCAGGTCAGTGCAGAGAGACAAGCTAGCTGTAATCAGGTCAGTGCAGAGAGACAAGCTAGCTGCAATCAGATCAGTGCAGAAAGACAAGCTAGCTGCTATCAGGTCAGTGCAGAGAGACCAGCTAGCTGTAATCAGTTCAGTGCAGAGAGACAAGCTAGCTGTAATCAGGTCAGTGCAGAGAGACAAGCTAGCTGCTATCAGGTCAGTGCAGAGAGACCAGCTAGCTGAAATCAGGTCAGTACAGAGAGACAAGCTAGCTGTAATCAGGTCAGTGCAGAGAGACAAGCTAGCTGTAATCAGGTCAGTGCAGAGAGTCAAGCTAGCTGCAATCAGGTCAGTGCAGAGAGACCAACTAGCTATAATCAGGTCAGTGTAGAGAGACAAGCTAGCTGCTATCAGGTCAGTGCAGAGAGACCAGCTAGCTGTAATCAGGTCAGTGTAGAGAGACAAGCTAGCTGCTATCAGATCAGTGCAGAGAGACCAGCTAGCTGTAATCAGTTCAGTGCAGAGAGACAAGCTAGCTGTAATCAGGTCAGTGCAGAGAGACAAGCTAGCTGCTATCAGGTCAGTGCAGAGAGACCAGCTAGCTATAATCAGGTCAGTACAGAGAGACAAGCTAGCTGTAATCAGGTCAGTGCAGAGAGACAAGCTAGCTGCTATCAGGTCAGTGCAGAGAGACAAGCTAGCTGCAATCAGGTCAGTGCAGAGAGACAAGCTAGCTGCAATCAGGTCAGTGCAGAGAGACCAGCTAGCTGCAATCAGGTCAGTGCAGAGAGACAAGCTAGCTGCAATCAGGTCAGTGCAGAGAGACAAGCTAGCTGCTATCAGGTCAGTGCAGAGAGACAAGCTAGCTGCTATCAGGTCAGTGCAGAGAGACAAGCTAGCTGTAATCAGGTCAGTGCAGAGAGACAAGCTAGCTGCAATCAGGTCAGTGCAGAGAGACAAGCTAGCTGCAATCAGGTCAGTGCAGAGAGACCAGCTAGCTGCAATCAGGTCAGTGCAGAGAGACAAGCTAGCTGCAATCAGGTCAGTGCAGAGAGACAAGCTAGCTGCAATCAGGTCAGTGCAGAGAGACATGCTAGCTGCAATCAGGTCAGTACAGAGAGACAAGCTAGCTGTAATCAGGTCAGTGCAGAGAGACAAGCTAGCTGCAATCAAGTCATTACAGAGAGACAAGCTAGCTGCAATCAGGTCTGTGCAGAGAGACAAGCTAGCTGCAATCAGGTCAGTGCAGAGAGACAAGCTAGCTGCTATCAGGTCATTACAGAGAGACAAGCTAGCTGCAATCAGGTCAGTGCAGAGAGACAAGCTAGCTGCAATCAGGTCAGTGCAGAGAGACAAGCTAGCTGCAACCAGGTCAGTGTGGGACAAGTGGGTGGACCGCCTTCCCCTGTTTTACAACCCTGGGCCCAATGTTACCGTTGATGAGCAGCTTATGCCATTTAGGGGCCGCTGACCCTTCAGACAGTACATACCGTCTAAATATGGAATCAAGATCTGGGCTGCCTGTGATGCTGCGTCATCATATGCGTGGAACTTGCAAGTGTATACAGGGAAGCCAGATGGAGGATCACCTGAGAAGAAACAAGGGATGCAGGTTGTCCTGGATGTGACACATCAACTCCATGGCCACAACATCACATGCGATAACTCTTTTACTTCGCACAAGCTGGGACAGGAGCTCCTCAGAAGGAAGCTGACGATGGCAGGAACAGTACAAAAAAACAAGCCAGAGCTTCCACCTCAGCTGTTGAATACACGGAACAGGCCTTTCAATTCCTCTAAGTTTGTGTTCACGGCCGACACGTCCCTAGTGTCCTACATGCCAAAGAAAGGCAAACATGTGGTACTCATGAGTACACTGCATAGGGATGGGAGAATCTGTGGCCAGGACCATCAAAAAACAGAAATCATAATGTATTATAATGCCACAAAAGGATGGGTGGACAATTTAGACAAGCTGGTGACTGGCTCCAGCTGCAGAAGAAGAACCCTACGCTGGCATCTTGTGATATTCTTCACCATCTTGGACATCTCGGCGTACAACGCGTTTGTCATCTGGACGGCGTTGAACCCAGATTGGAACAGAGGGAAGCTCCAGAGGAGACGCCTCTTTCCTTTAGGAGCTGAGCAAGACATTGATAAGACCTCAAATCCAGAGGAGGCAACATATCCCAAGGACCCCAGCTTCTGCAGCCATCGTGAGGAGGATTCAGGAGGAGGATGCTGGTGCCCCACCCGCCCCGACCCACAGAACCAACAACTCCAGTACCAGAAGTAAGTGTGAGTGATGTTGTTGCATGTGTGTGTGTGTGTCTGACTCTACTACCTTGGTCTGCTGTAACTATGTGAGTGAGTGAGATGTTAGTAAAGTTCCTGAACTAAGTGTTTTTTTTATCATTCTAGATTGCAGCCGGTAGCAACAAGAAGAAAAGCTGGGATGCGTCTGGCCCCAAAGGAGGACAGAAAGACACGTGTGCAATAAATACATTAGCAACACACACATAGTAAAACTCTGTCCCTCATGTGGCGTGTAGACCGGCCTTAATTAGTGTTCAATGGGGCTCATTTATACATTTCCATAAAATACTGTATGTAAAATGTGTCCTTCCAATTTTGTTCAGTTCAAAGCAATAAACATCAATAGTGAAAACCTTGTTTTCGATTATATTTGTTCAAGATAAACATGATTTATTCCACCCGTGTCTTGATATAGTTTAAAAGGTATGGCTATGGACCAGTTGTATGTTTAAAAGGTATGGCTATGGGCCAGTTGTATGTTTAAAAGGTATGGTTTTAATGGGCCAGTTGTATGTTTAAAAGGTATGGTTTTAATGGGCCAGTTGTATGTTTAAAGGTATGGCTATGGGCCAGTTGTATGTTTAAAAGGTATGGTTTTAATGGGCCAGTTGTATGTTTAAAGGTATGGCTATGGGCCAGTTGTATGTTTAAAAGGTATGGTTTTAATGGGCCAGTTGTATGTTTAAAAGGTATGGTTTTAATGGGCCAGTTGTATGTTTAAAAGGTATGGTTTTAATGGGCCAGTTGTATGTTTAAAGGTATGGCTATGGGCCAGTTGTATGTTTAAAAGGTATGGTTTTAATGGGCCAGTTGTATGTTTAAAAGGTATGGTTTTAATGGGCCAGTTGTATGTTTAAAAGGTATGGTTTTAATGGGCCAGTTGTATGTTTAAAAGGTATGGCTATGGGCCAGTTGTATGTTTAAAAGGTATGGTTTTAATGGGCCAGTTGTATGTTTAAAAGGTATGGTTTTAATGGGCCAGTTGTATGTTTAAAAGGTATGGTTTTAATGGTCCAGTTGTATGTTGAAAAGGTATGGTTTTAATGGGCCAGTTGTATGTTTAAAAGGTATGGTTTTAATGGGCCAGTTGTATGTTTAAAGGTATGGCTATGGGCCAGTTGTATGTTTAAAGGTATGGCTATGGGCCAGTTGTATGTTTAAAGGTATGGTTTTAATGGGCCAGTTGTATGTTTAAAAGGTATGGTTTTAATGGGCCAGTTGTATGTTGAAAAGGTATGGTTTTAATGGGCCAGATGTATGTTTAAAAGGTATGGTTTTAATGGGCCAGTTGTATGTTTAAAATGTATGGTTTTAATGGGCCAGTTGTATGTTTAAAAGGTATGGTTTTAATGGGCCAGTTGTATGTTTAAAATGTATGGTTTTAATGGGCCAGTTGTATGTTTAAAAGGTATGGTTTTAATGGGCCAGTTGTATGTTTAAAATGTATGGTTTTAATGGGCCAGATGTGTGCCTAAAAGGTATGGTTTTAATGGGCCAGTTGTATGTTTAAAAGGTATGGTTTTAATGGCCAACAATTAAAACAAGGTCAACTTACAGCTTTCAGAATAACTTTTCTTTATTTTACTTACAGGTGTAGAAATCATGAATTGTCAAGTCAGAATTTATTGGCCTTTATTGATAAGCCATTATACATGACTATAAATGCTTTGTAATGCTAGTTAGCAGAGTTCAGTGTTCACTAGCAACACATGGAGACGGAGGAACATCCCATTCAACACGACTCCATTTACAAAGGTAAGAGATTTGTCCCTTTTATTTTCCCTGGATGGACACATGTATGTTGTACACTCCCCATTTTGGATTGTGACTAATGCACAAAACACAGAACATCACAACAGAAGGAGCACCGGTGTGCATTAAAACCAGGACATTGCTAAGGAAAGGACAGAGGCATTGGTAGACGATCTAACTCTCTCATTAAAATACACACAGAGACTTAAGAAGCTCGACATCCATCACAAGGTCCTTCCTTTCCACGGTTCATTTCTGGGAGAACCTTGTTAGAATTAACTCTCGGGCTACGTCCCAAACATCTAGTATTCTCAGGGACTACAACAACATGACACGGCTGTAACCACGGTACTGTAGGTACAGGGACTACAACAACATGACACGGCTGTAACCACGGTACTGTAGGTACAGGGACTACAACAACATGACACGGCTGTAACCACGGTACTGTAGGTACAGGGACTACAACAACACGACACGGCTGTAACCACGGTAATGTAGGTACAGGGACTACAACAACATGACACGGCTGTAACCATGGTACTGTAGGTACAGGGACTACAACAACATGACACGGCTGTAACCATGGTACTGTAGGTACAGGGACTACAACAACATGACACGGCTGTAACCATGGTACTGTAGGTACAGGGACTACAACAACACGACACGGCTGTAACCACGGTACTGTAGGTACAGGGACTACAACAACATGACACGGCTGTAACCACGGTACTGTAGGTACAGGGACTACAACAACATGACACGGCTGTAACCACAGACGATGAGGTTAATTAAATAAATCAATGAAATGGGAGGTAATTTTTCTTTCAAGGAATGCACATGAAATACATACACTACGTGACCAAAAGTATGTGGACACCTACTCGTCGAACATCTCATTCCAAAATCATGGGCATTAAATGGAGTTGGTCCCCCTCTTTGCTGCTATAACAGCCTCCACTCTTCTGGGAAGGCTTTCCACTAGATGTTGGAACATTGCTGCTATAACAGCCTCCACTCTTCCTGGAAGGCTTTCCACTAGATGTTGGAACATTGCTGCTATAACAGCCTCCACTCTTCCTGGAAGTCTTTCCACTAGATGATGGAACATTGCTGCGGGGACTTGCTTCCATTCAGCCACAGGAGCATTAGTGAGGTTGGGCACTGATGTTGGACGATTAGGCCTGGCTTGCAGTTGGCGTGGCGTATATATAGTTTAGCCACAAGAAATACAGAACAAAACCTACAGTGTCTATACCAGGGCTCTCTGACCCTGTTCCTGGAGAACATCCCTCCTGTAGGTTTGAACTCCGACCCTGTTCCTGGAGAACATCCCTCCTGTAGGTTTGAACTCTGACCCTGTTCCTGGAGAACATCCCCCTGTAGGTTTTAAATCTGACCCTGTTCCTGGAGAGATACCCTCCTGTAGGTTCACTACAACCCGGTTAAAACCTACAGGAAGGATGTTCTCCAGGAACAGCGTTGGAGAACCCTGGTCTATTAAACTTTACAGGAAGGATGTTCTCCAGGAACAGATTTGGAGAACCCTGGTCTATTAAACCCTACAGGAAGGATGTTCTCCAGGAACAGAGTTGTAGAACCCTGGTCTATTAAACCCTACAGGAAGGATGTTCTCCAGGAACAGCGTTGGAGAGCCCTGGTCTATTAAACTTTACAGGAAGGATGTTCTCCAGGAACAGAGTTGGAGAACCCGGGTCTATTAAACCCTACAGGAAGGATGTTCTCCGGGAACAGAGTTGGAGAACCCTGGTCTATTAAACCCTACAGGAAGGATGTTCTCCAGGAACAGAGTTGGAGAACCCTGGTCTATTAAACCCTACAGGAAGGATGTTCTCCTGGAACAGCGTTGGAGAGCCTTGGTCTATGTATAAGCTTCTTTTAAACATAGATCTCTGCCTAGATGTCTATTTTGCTTGCTTAAATAAGTCCAGTTGCTTGCATGTGAATTTACACAAGAGGAGAAGCTAGAATCTCTAGCTAGATAACAACACCATTTTCCAATTAGAACATTACAATGGGAATACACAATGGAATCAAAAATCACATTTTCATGGTCTCACTTTTACGGTCTCCGGGAATTGAACAACAATATAGAACAAAGATACATTATTATAATTCAACCGTCGCAACGGTATTCAACCATGGCAACGGTATTCAACCATGGCAACGGTATTCAACCATGGCAACGGTATTCAACCATGGCAACGGTATTCAACCGTCGCAGCGGTATTCAACCGTCAATACACTGTTTCTCTTCCTTCACACACACATATCCTTTACAATCCCACTACACAATATCTGTATTGCATATTGCCCCAGCAACTGTTATCTTTGACATTTCAAAGCCTTAAACATCTGTACAGACACACATAAACATACATTAAACCATACTGAACATCTAATATAGTAATATACACACACACACACGCTACCGTTCAAAAGTTTGGGGTCACTTTTGAGTTCCTCTGTCCAGTGGTTGTGTTCTGTTGCCCATCTTAAATCTTTTCTTCTTATTGGCCAGTCTGAGATATGGCTTTTTCTTTGCAACTCTGCCTAGAAGGACAGCATCCCGGAGTCACCTCTTCACTGTTGACGTTGAGACTGGTTTTTTGCGGGTACTATTTAATGAAGCTGCCAGTTGAGGACTTGTAAGGTGTCTGTTTCTCAAACTAGACACTCTAATATACTTGTTCTCTTGCTCAGTTGTGCACCGGGGCCTCCCACTCCTCTATCTATTCTGGTTAGAGCCAGTTTGCTCTGTTCTATGAAGGGAGTAGTACACAGTGTTGTACGAGATATTCAGTTTCTTGGCAATTTCTCGCATGGAATAGCCTTCATTTCTCAGAACAAGAATAGACTGACGAGTTTCAGAAGAAAGGTCTTTGTTTCTGGCCATTTTGTAATCGAACCCACAAATGCTGATGCTCCGGATACTCAACTAGTCTAATGAAGGCCAGTTTAATTGCTTCTTTAAATCAGAACAACAGTTTTTTTTAACATAATTGCAAAAGCGTTTTATAAGGATAAATGAGCCTTTTAAAATGATAAACTTGGATTAGCTAACACAACGTGCCATTGGAACACAGGAGTGATGGTTGCTGATAATGGGCCTCTGTACTGCCTATGTAGATATTCCATACAAAAATCAACCGTTTCCAGCTACAATAGTAATTTACAACATTAACAATGTCTACACTGTGTTTCTGATCAATTTGATGTTATTTTAAAATGGACCCCCCAAAAAAGAAGCTTTTCTTTCAAAAACAAGGACATTTCTAAGTGACCCCAAACATTTGAACGGTAGTGTATATATATATATATATATATATAATTTTTATTTCCCCACTCTATATGACAATAAGACTGATCAGTCACGACAATATAAACAATATATTAATAAATATTTGTTTTTATCTGTACACATACCTACAAAAACTGCACCATATACAGCAGGGGTATCACACGGATCCGGTCCTCGAGCCCATTCAAATCCTTTTTTCTTTTCAAGGTACTTTTTGGGGGTGAAGAAAAACAATCTCAAACTAAATTTAAAACGGTAGAAGTGACAACGAGCCTATATCTATAGTCTCTTCACTCTGTCCGATGTGCTAACAGCAATCGAAACAAAAGAGATGGATGATTTATCATCCAAAAGAGACGGATGATTTATCATCCAAAAGAGACGGATGATTTATCATCCAAAAGAGATGGATGATTTTGCAAATATAACCAATTCTAAAGTGTAGCCCTCCGGACCTCGGTGAAGAACGAACGCGGCTCGTCGGACCAAAATTAGTTTGACAACCCTGATTGACGGTTAACGATAATTCACGATCAACAAAATATGAACATTTACAACTATGGAATTTCTGTTCAATAGACATGTTAAAACACACAGGTGATATGTCGTTGTTACACTGAATTAAACTGTAGACAAAGTAAAATGCTATCTATAGTATAGATATAGACCTAGTCAAAACTATCCTTCTTATGACACGTCACTTGGAATTTAATCTCGGTTTTTTGGGGGGGGGAAAAGGAGAGGATGTTTGATATAATTAAAGATGATGGACCCACACATAGGAAGAGTATACTTCACTGATATCGACATGTTTCACACTGAGGGGAGTGGAGGGAATTAGATGCCTAGTTTTGGGGGGGGGGGGCAACATATTGGGGTCTAGTTCAGGGGGGAGCAACATATTGGGGTCTAGTTCAGAACGGAGCAACATATTGGGGTCTAGTTCAGCGGGGAGCAACATATTGGGGTCTAGTATAGGGGGGAGCAACATATTGGGGTCTAGTTCCGCGGGGAGCAACATATTGGGGTCTAGTATAGGGGGGAGCAACATATTTGGGTCTAGTATAGGGGGGAGCAACATATTGGGGTCTAGTTCAGGGGGGAGCAATATATTGGGGTCTAGTTCAGGAGGGAGCAACATATTGGGGTCTAGTATAGGGGGGAGCAACATATTGGGGTCTAGTTGAGGGGGGAGCAATATATTGGGGTCTAGTTCAGGGGGGGAGCAACATATTGGGGTCTAGTTCAGGGGGGAGAAACATATTGGGGTCTAGTTCAGGGGGAGCAACATATTGGGGTCTAGTACAGGGGGGAGCAACATATTGGGGTCTAGTATAGGGGGGAGCAACATATTGGGGTCTAGTTCAGGGGGGAGCAACATATTGGGGTCTAGTTCAGGGGGAGCAACATATTGGGGTCTAGTTCGGGGGGGAGCAACATATTGGGGTCTAGTTCGGGGGGAGCAACATATTGGGGTCTAGTTCAGGGGGAGCAACATATTGGGGTCTAGTTCAGGGGGAGCAACATATTGGGTCTAGTTCAGCGGGGAGCAACATATTGGGGTCTAGTTTAGGGGGGAGCAACATATTGGCGTCTAGTTCAGGGGGGAGCAACATATTCTGACAGTTTCACCTCAATGAGCAGGACTTCCTGGTGTGTTTAGCGTTGTGTGTATTTAGCGGTCAGTGTTTTCTGCGGCTAACACAGCCCTCCCTCGTAGTCGTCGTCGTCCTCGGCGGAAGCAGCAGGCGCTCCGGCGCCCCCCTGTGGCGGCTTTGCAGTCTTCTTCTTCGCTCCTCCTCCAGGAACCTTCAGGGAGATGGCCAGCTTGGCATACTGAGAGTAAACGGGGGATAGATTACATCAACAGGGTTGTTCCTACCTCAAGTATTGTTTCTTCAAGTGTATGAAAAACAGACCAGACCCTGTGATGGGTACATAACGTAACAGACCCTGTGATGGGTACATAACGTAACAGACCCTGTGAGGGGTACATAACGAAACAGACCCTGTGATGGGTACATAACGTAACAGACCCTGTGATGGGTACATAACAGACCAGACCCTGTGATGGGTACATAACAGACCAGACCCTGTGATGGGTACATAACGAAACAGACCCTGTGAGGGGTACATAACAGACCAGACCCTGTGATGGGTACATAACAGACCAGACCCTGTGATGGGTACATAACGTAACAGACCCTGTGAGGGGTACATAACAAAACAGACCCTGTGAGGGGTACATAACGAAACAGACCCTGTGAGGGGTACATAACGGAACAGACCCTGTGATTGGTACATAACGAAACAGACCCTGTGAGGGGTACATAACGGAACAGACCCTGTGGGTGGTACATAACAGACCCCGTGATGGGTACATAACAGACCCCGTGAGGGTACAGACCCTGTGATGGGTACATAACAGACCCGTGAGGGTACAGACCCCGTGATGGGTACATAACAGACCCTGTGAGGGTACAGACCCCGTGAGGGTACATAACAGACCCCGTGATGGGTACATAACAGACCCCGTGAGGGTACAGAACCCGTGATGGGTACATAACAGACCCCGTGATGGGTACATAACAGACCCCGTGATGGGTACATAATAGACCCCGTGAGGGTACAGACCCCGTGAGGGTACAGACCCCGTGAGGGGTACAGATGTATGAAGTGTTACTCACATCATTGTCCATGTACTTCAGCAGAGCGGAGTTACACACGCGGTGCACCTGGTCCTCGTCCTGCTCGTCATATCCCTGCAGCAACGTCTCCATGGCCACGCAGTCTTCACTCCCACTGTACCCTGGGAGGCTGCAGGAGAACAGCAAATTATATCATCAGACTACTGTCACAATTCATAGTCTGTAGCCCAAATTACGGTTATCGCTGAATAGTCGTTCGCTTCCACTGTATTTCTTACACCAGTTGGTTCCTTTTAAATCCAACAGTGGGAAACATGCAGTCAGATAGACATTAGCCACGCAGTCAGATAGACATTAGCCACTCAGTCAGATTGACATTAGCCACGCAGTCAGATAAGACATTAGCCACGCAGTCAGATAGACATTAGCCACTCAGTCAGATAGACATTAGCCACGCAGTCAGATAGACATTAGCCACGCAGTCAGATAGACATTAGCCACTCAGTCAGATTGACATTAGCCACGCAGTCAGATAAGACATTAGCCACGCAGTCAGATAGACATTAGCCACGCAGTCAGATAGACATTAGCCACGCAGTCAGATAGACATTAGCCACTCAGTCAGATAAGACATTAGCCACTCAGTCAGATAGACATTAGCCACGCAGTCAGATAAGACATTAGCCACGCAGTCAGATAGACATTAGCCACGCAGTCAGATAGACATTAGCCACGCAGTCAGATAGACATTAGCCACGCAGTCAGATAGACATTAGCCACGCAGTCAGATAGACATTAGCCACGCAGTCAGATAGACATTAGCCACGCAGTCAGATAGACATTAGCCACGCAGTCAGATAGACATTAGCCACGCAGTCAGATAGACATTAGCCACGCAGTCAGATAAGACATTAGCCACGCAGTCAGATAGACATTAGCCACGCAGTCAGATAGACATTAGCCACGCAGTCAGATAGACATTAGCCACGCAGTCAGATAGACATTAGCCACGCAGTCAGATAGACATTAGCCACTCAGTCAGATAGACATTAGCCACGCAGTCAGATAGACATTAGCCATGCAGTCAGATAGACATTAGCCACGCAGTCAGATAGACATTAGCCACTCAGTCAGATTGACATTAGCCACGCAGTCAGATAAGACATTAGCCACGCAGTCAGATAGACATTAGCCACGCAGTCAGATAGACATTAGCCACGCAGTCAGATAGACATTAGCCACTCAGTCAGATAGACATTAGCCACGCAGTCAGATAGACATTAGCCACGCAGTCAGATAGACATTAGCCACGCAGTCAGATAGACATTAGCCACGCAGTCAGATAGACATTAGCCACGCAGTCAGATAGACATTAGCCAAGCAGTCAGATAGACATTAGCCACGCAGTCAGATAGACATTAGCCACGCAGTCAGATAAGACATTAGCCACGCAGTCAGATAGACATTAGCCACTCAGTCAGATAGACATTAGCCACGCAGTCAGATAGACATTAGCCACGCAGTCAGATAGACATTAGCCACGCAGTCAGATAGACATTAGCCACTCAGTCAGATTGACATTAGCCACGCAGTCAGATAAGACATTAGCCACTCAGTCAGATAGACATTAGCCACGCAGTCAGATAAGACATTAGCCACGCAGTCAGATAGACATTAGCCACGCAGTCAGATAGACATTAGCCACTCAGTCAGATAGACATTAGCCACGCAGTCAGATAGACATTAGCCACGCAGTCAGATAAGACATTAGCCACGCAGTCAGATAGACATTAGCCACGCAGTCAGATAAGACATTAGCCACGCAGTCAGATAGACATTAGCCACGCAGTCAGATAGACATTAGCCACTCAGTCAGATAGACATTAGCCACGCAGTTAGATAGACATTAGCCACGCAGTCAGATAGACATTAGCCACGCAGTCAGATAGACATTAGCCACGCAGTTAGATAAGACATTGGAATAATGTATTCAGTCATAAGGAAGTTCATACCTGTAGCTCTCTCTGACACACTTGTCTGCAGCCACAAAGTCATTTCTGTGAAGATGAACCAACACCTGTGCTGTTGTTTTCTAAGAGAAAAGACCCAGATCAACATTTAATGATCTGTATTTTACACCTCCACCAATACCATTGCACCAAACATAGCTTGAAAGGGAAATGCTTGGAAAATCCCAAATAGGATATAATTCCAATAGAATGCATATGCAAATGACATAAGAACGTACCTTAAAGCAAGTGGGATAATTCTCTATATCTTTATACATGTTCTTCTCTTTTTGGAGGGCGGTTGCTGCTTCATCCAGTCTGTCATCAAGTTCACAAAGACAGAACGGTGGGTCAGGACCAGCCACAATACTTTGCTGCTTATAAATGATTTGTGAAGCATCTATGCAGTGCTCTACGAAGCCTTTACGAATGCTCTACGAAGCCTTTACGAATGCTCTACGAAGCCTTTACGAATGCTCTACGAAGCCTTCTTTTTTTTTTTTAACGCTGTTATCCGTTGTCTTTACCTGCGTAATCTGACCAGCAGTCTGGAAGCTTTCCCCAGGAGCTCAGCTGACTGACGCAGGCGGTCCTCATTCTACACACACACCATCCGTTGAATCAACTCAACTTATTAAAAAGGGCAACTTCTCTTACTTAGAATAGGATATTAAAACGTCCCACTTACCTCAAACACACCGGCAGCCTGCTGATACAGGTCCACAGCTTTCTCTAAACTCACAGGCTCGATAAGTCTAGATAGGAAAAGAATGAAAAAGTACGATACAAATAAAAAATATTTAAAAAACAAGGTGATGTACTTTCCCCCCCCCCAAAAAAAAACAAGGTGATGTACTTTCCCCCCCCCCCCAAAAAAACAAGGTGATGTACTTCCCCCCCCCCAAAAAAAAAACAAGGTGATGTACTCCCCCCCCCCCCAAAAAAAAACAAGGTGATGTACTTTACCCCCCCACCAAAAAAACAAGGTGATGTACTTTACCCCCCCACCAAAAAAACAAGGTGATGTACTTTACCCCCCCAAAAAAAACAAGGTGATGTACTTTACCCCCCCACCAAAAAAACAAGGTGATGTACTTTACCCCCCCACCAAAAAAACAAGGTGATGTACTTTACCCCCCCACCAAAAAAACAAGGTGATGTACTTTACCCCCCCCACCAAAAAAACAAGGTGATGTACTTTACCCCCCCACCAAAAAAACAAGGTGATGTACTTTACCCCCCCCACCAAAAAAACAAGGTGATGTACTTTACCCCCCCACCAAAAAAACAAGGTGATGTACTTTCCCCCCCCCAAAAAAAAACAAGGTGATGTACTTTCCCCCCCCAAAAAAAAACAAGGTGATGTACTTCCCCCCCCCCAAAAAAAACAAGGTGATGTACTTTACCCCCCCACCAAAAAAACAAGGTGATGTACTTCCCCCCCCCCAAAAAAAACAAGGTGATGTACTTTCCCCCCGCCAAAAAAAAAACAAGGTGATGTACTTCCCCCCCCCCCAAAAAAAAAACAAGGTGATGTACTTTCCCCCCCCCAAAAAAAAAAAAACAAGGTGATGTACTTTTCCCCCCCCCACAAAAAACCAACAATGGTCAGGAACATATCAAAAACCACCGAATCAATAAAGTAGACAGACATGTATAGTCTAGAGCAGTACTTACTTCCCGGCTCTGTCGAGAGCCATAGCAGCGGTGTCTGGAGTACCGTTCTCTACGTAGATCATACTGGCTTTTTCTATGTACTGGATCGCCTCAGGCATCTTCTTCAAGTCCTGTCACACAGCCGAAAACATGGCTACCTCAATGACCTCTATTAACACATACTATGTTGTGGTAGAATATCAATGTTTTTTTTTTTTTTTTTGGTGAGACAATGATGCTCTCGATCACATGGGACAAAGCGTATAGTAAATAAAATAAAAGCTTGTTCTCTCCCGTATTTGTACGAGGTTGTATTTGAGGTGTTACACAGATATTACATGGACATTGGGGGAAAACTTACCTTCATCATCATACCTGCTTGTTCGATTGCTCTGAAAAATAAATGCATATCTTAGAAAGCGGGGGGAGGTCTCACATATAAAAGTATTGAATGGTATTAATAATCTTTAAAAAAAAAGGCCTAGTGGAGTCCAACAAAAATAAGTGATTTTTCTGTTGGGAAAAGACAGCCTGAAATTTCTACCTGTTTTGGTGGGATGGAGTTTTAGGCCTGCCTGGTGACATCACCAGGCGGTAAATGAATGAATAGACCAATAAGAAAGAGTTCCAAAACCCCTCTGCCAATAAGAGCAGGTTTTCAGTTTTCCCCTCCCCGACAGTCTTAGCAAAATCCTTGCTTGAGAAATTGTTCTTTGCTAAGAAGCATTTTAAAATGGACAACAATCACAGTAAGGTAGTTAATTGTTACCCAGAAATGATTTGATAATTGAAATAAAAACATCTGCATTGGCCCTTTAATCTCAAGTATTCATATGGAAAACCTTACTTTGCTGCATGAAACAACGCTTTATTTTCTGTGTGGTACTCTGCCTCCTTCAGGTAGGCATCCTTAGCTTGCTCAAACTGTTTGGCATTCTTGAAGCACACCGCTGGGAATACAAACACAGATAATTTGATTAGACTGTCAATACATGGTATGGAGTGTTATCCTTCCTCTACGTTTACAGACTGTAGGCATACTGACCAGCTTTGGCATATTCTGATGCGGCACTGTCAAAATCTGGCTTCCACTTTGTCATGCTTGTCTTTAAACTGCAAAATGACATGCAAGAAAAATGTCTATTTTCAGGGGTTAACAACACACACAGCCAAAACAATAGACCTGGACAGAAGAGCTAACCTACGTCAGGTTAGTCATTAAGACAGTAGTGATGGGAAGTTAGGCTCTGTTTACTGACTCGGACTTTTTCAACTCATTCAGTCAAAAATAACTAATCTTTCAACTAATTTCGTTCATTTGATTCAATACCACCCAGCACACCCCTATTGGCAAACGATGAACTAAAAACTTGAAGAATCGTGACTCTATAAGTCTCGTGCACCATTCATTAAGGTTTTTGTTTTTCAGTTCAATAACTCAAAGCATAGATTGTTTTTAATTTAGAAGGAGAAAAAAAAGTGACCAAACTAAAAGCCATGAGTAACTTGGTCTAAAATAATGGCAGTGATTGGCCTATAGGTGGCGCTGTTCATTGCCCTGTTTGACCTAGACATGAAACTGTGTATGTTGAAGTCTTTCCTCATAGTGAACAAATTTGCCTCAAGGACCCATAAGGTCCATCAGAATTGATTTTTCCTCCATCTTGGAAATGTTGGAAAAACCTTTGAAAAGCGTATTCTCGTGAAATAAGTCCAAATAGCATAAAATGCAGTATGTAATAAGTTAATTATGTATGTAACAGTTATGCTTAAAAATGGTACATGTCTTAACACAGTTTGAAGCTGAGGGATTGGTCAAAGGATATCTTGGAGTTATTGACCAATCAAATCACTGTGAATCCACTCCACAGTGGTTTATCAACTTGAAACTTGTCATCGCTGTCATGGACGTCCCCTAAGATTGACCACCATTTCGTACTGATATCTAAAAAAAAATAAAAAATAAATCTATATAAATATTTAACGCTAATGCTAAAAATAATTTGCAATCATCTCCTCATTAACCATAAATCAGGTTCCTACCAGATTTTTATTGCACGTCAAGCAAAAAAAATAGTTCCTACACGAGTGCTTGCTTTGTTCTCCAACTAATCTTCTGTCATCCTGTCCGTTGCTGTCGCAGGCAGCTATATTTGGAGTTGTTGTTTGTGACAGACTTATAAAAGTGTGCTTCAAACAATATGCATTTGTGATTACTAGACATACAAATAAGATTATTTATTGATGCCTTTAAAAAAAAAAAGTGATATAGTTGCGGCCACAACCGGACTAGGCTGTGAACGACTCTTGGCAGAAACTGCACCTCGAGTGTTGATCAGAGGATGGCTGTGTGCGTTTTGGTTCTACAATGAGGTGTATATCAATAACATTAATTATTGCACCATGATGATATCAATTATCAGTGTCTTTTTTTTCATTCTCTTATGCTGCCTGCAACATGATCTATTTATTTTTCTGCGCGCATGAATACAGGTCGGAGCGCGTCTCCGGAGCAGGCTGAGCGCGTCTTATACTGTGTAGTCGAAATAATTACAGTCAGGTCAAACGAACGAATCACTTTGGACAAAACGAAATCGTGACTCTCGGGTCATTAAACAGAGTCGTTCAACAACAAAAAAGAACGAATCGTTTGCGAACAGCATATCACTATAACACAAGTGGCCTTGTTGTGGATTGCAATGGATATGCATATTACAATGGATATGCATAGTACAATAGAAAGGCATATTACAACGTAAAGGCATATTACAATGTAAAGGCATGCACAGCCACAGAGCGGACAGCTAAGCAGCGTTACCGCAGCTCGCTGGCTGACGTTAACTAGGTGATGAATGAATGCATCCGCTGACTGGCCGGATTAGAAGATAGCTAGCTAGCTACTTCCTACAAATACAACTAATTCATTAACTGTAATTCAATGACAATGTCGTAAGTAAACTCGGGTTATTTCACATCTTGTCAACAACTAAGGTCAGATATTTTTTGAGGGACAATGCTACTAACGTTAGCTAGGAACCGATGAAGCGTCTAACAGGGTCAGCGATGCTAGCTAGCTACAGTACCGTTAGTTACCGTTAGCTACCGTTAGCTACATCAACATACTTTTTCTCCGCTTTAGCGATGTGTTCATGGGCTTCGTTTATTTTGGAGGCCATGGTGCTGTCTGTGGTCTTCGACAATCTGTCGAGCAGATGTTATTTGTGGAAAAAATCTAACCGAGGACGATGATAAATAAATTCTGCTGGTGTTTGGATGGAAGAGAGAAGATAAATAAAAATATGTCCACAACGTCGAACTACAGATTCCCCGGATGTCATTGCGCAATGCACCAGCGGTCTTTATAGGCTGGACGTAGAGAGAAATAGTAATGGCGTCTTTTTGTAGGCACTAACCACGCCGTGCTTCGTTTGGATAAACACGTATGTAGAAAACACAGGGTTAGATATTATACTTTTTGTTCTATGAGATTATATTCATCAACTAACTCCACTTTTTTTTGAGAATTTTGAAGAATTTATGTAATATATATTTTTTGAAGATCATATAAGGTCATGTTAACTGACTGCTATTATCTCATAGAACAAAATGTGTTAAACCTGTGTTAAACTCCGAACTTATTCTCGGCGTTTATTCCAAAACCCTATTATTTCCCCCCATTAATTTTTGTCATAGGGATGGCTGAATGAACCAGAGGTCACTCATTTCTGGATTTTAGGACTACAAACTGGCGAACTCTATTCAGCGTAAACATTTCAACATCAAAATGATTGTAACATCTATTGCTTTTTGAGGAAACTCGAGTATACAGATTTGAGACAAGGTTTTAATAGTAGAAAAGATATATGTGCTAGTCAATAGAAAATATACATTTAGAGCCAAAAGATAGTATATCCTTGTCGAGAAAGAAACATATTGGTTACAATCACAGAGAGATCTGATAACATTGTGTTTACGGTCTCACATTACATCGATTTTCATTCAACAAAATAGTTATTCAACTAAACTGTACTTATCAAAATATATGTCTCTGTGGCATAGGAATGCACGTGCTTTTTAATTAGGATCATTTAAAGCTCCCCATGCAGTTTCTTAAATAATCATTTGAAATCATCACTGTAGGTCTAATACATCACTGTTTAAAAAACGTTTTTAAATATAATTTGTCATTTTTATAATTTATTTGTTTTCTAATTATGAACAAAACAAAAACAGAAATATACAAACGGAGGACATAAACCTAACAGATAGGTATTACATATCGAGATACATTTTCAATTTGTCAAAAGGTTTTATGGTGAGTATTGCTTTTTTTGTTTTTAAATTGACTGATAATTTCTAAATAATATAAAAAATTATATCGTAAATAATGTGAAGAGGGGGTTTGTTCTGCGCCCACTTCATTTTATGGATAAAGAATCTTCCATGAAAGATAAACAAACGAACAATGAAAGTTAAATCAGGGTCCACATCATTTGGATCAAAATAAAACATATCAGAGTCTCTCAAATTAACATTAGTCATTTATTTTAAAATAAAATCTAATTCCAAGATGTTCTGACGTAAGAACAGTCCCAAAATAAATGGTTGAGTTTCTGGGTTACAACCACAAAATACACATTTGTTATCGATAGCTATTTTAAATCTGTGTATGATAAAGGTCTTTACAGGGTAGATTCTATGAATGAGTTTGTAGGATACTTCTTTCACTTTATTAGATATACAATATTTGCAGGACAACGAGACTTTGTTCCAGTTTACTTGTCCTAGGGCTCCATTCCAGTACATTTTAGCAGAGGGAATAGTAACATCTTGACATAGTTCTCATATACAGTGAAGGAAAAAAGTATTTGATCCCCTGCTGATTTTGTACATTTGCCCACTGATAAAGAAATGATCAGTCTATAATTTTAATGGTAGGGTTTATTTGAACAGTGAGAGACAGAATGACAACAACAAAATCCAGAAAAACGCATGTCAAAAATGGTATAAATTGATTTGCATTTTAATGAGGGAAATAAGTATTTAAAAAATAAAAACAACTTTTCCCCTTCAGGAGACTCAAAAGATTTGACATGGGTCCCCTGATCCTCAAAAGGTTCTACAGCTGCACCATTGAGAGCATCCTGACCAGTATGGCAACTGCTCGGCGAGGGTAGTGTGAACGGCCCAGTACATCACTGGGGCCAAGCTTCCTGCAATCCAGGACCTATATAATAGGCAGTGTCAGATGAAAGCCCATAAAATTGTCAAGAGACTCCAGTCACCCAAGTCATAGAATGTTTTCTCTGCTACCGCACGGCAAACTGTACCGGAGCGCCAAGTCTTGGACCAAGAGGCTTCTAAAACAGCTTCTACCCCCAAACCATAAGACTGCTGAACAATTAATAAAAACGCCACCAGACTATTTACATTGACCCCCCCCCCCCCCCCCCCCCCCATTTGTTTTGTGCATTTCTGCTACTCTCGGTTTATTATCTATGCATAGTCACTTCACCCCTACCTACATGTACAAATGACCTCTAACCTCGCACACTGACTCAGTACCGGTAGCCCCTGTATATAACCTTGTTATTGTTAAGTAATTATGTTACTTTTTATTAATTTTAACTTTAGTTAATTTGGTAAATATTTTCTTAACTCTTCTTGAACTGCACTGTTAGTTAAGGGCTTGTAAGTAAGCATTTCACTGTAAGGTCTACAACTTGTTGTATTCAGCATTTCACTGTAAAGGTCTACTCTTGTTGTATTCAGCATTTCACTGTAAGGTCTACTACACCTGTTGTATTCAGCATTTCACTGTAAAGGTCTACTCTTGTTGTATTCAGCATTTCACTGTAAGGTCTACTACACCTGTTGTATTCAGCATTTCACTGTGAGGTCTACTACACCTGTTGTATTCAGCATTTCACTGTCAGGTCTACTACACCTGTTGTATTCAGCATTTCACTGTATGGTCTACTACACCTGTTGTATTCAGCATTTCACTGTGAGGTCTACTACACCTGTTGTATTCAGCATTTCACTGTGAAGTCTACTACACCTGTTGTATTCAGCATTTCACTGTAAGGTCTACTACACCTGTTGTATTCAGCATTTCACTGTCAGGTCTACTACACCTGTTGTATTCAGCATTTCACTGTAAGGTCTACTACACCTGTTGTATTCAGCATTTCACTGTAAGGTCTACTACACCTGTTGTATTCAGCATTTCACTGTCAGGTCTACTACACCTGTTGTATTCAGCATTTCACTGTCAGGTCTACTACACCTGTTGTATTCAGCATTTCACTGTCAGGTCTACTACACCTGTTGTATTCAGCATTTCACTGTCAGGTCTACTACACCTGTTGTATTCAGCATTTCACTGTCAGGTCTACTACACCTGTTGTATTCAGCATTTCACTGTCAGGTCTACTACACCTGTTGTATTCAGCATTTCACTGTCAGGTCTACTACACCTGTTGTATTCAGCATTTCACTGTCAGGTCTACTACACCTGTTGTATTCAGCATTTCACTGTAAGGTCTACAACTTGTTGTATTCAGCATTTCACTGTAAGGTCTACAACTTGTTGTATTCAGCATTTCACTGTAAGGTCTACAACTTGTTGTATTCAGCATTTCACTGTAAGGTCTACTACACCTGTTGTATTCAGCATTTCACTGTCAGGTCTACTACACCTGTTGTATTCAGCATTTCACTGTCAGGTCTACTACACCTGTTGTATTCAGCATTTCACTGTAAGGTCTACTACACCTGTTGTATTCAGCATTTCACTGTAAGGTCTACTACACCTGTTGTATTCAGCATTTCACTGTAAGGTCTACAACTTGTTGTATTCAGCATTTCACTGTAAGGTCTACAACTTGTTGTATTCAGCATTTCACTGTAAGGTCTACAACTTGTTGTATTCAGCATTTCACTGTAAGGTCTACTACACCTGTTGTATTCAGCATTTCACTGTGAGGTCTACTACACCTGTTGTATTCAGCATTTCACTGTCAGGTCTACTACACCTGTTGTATTCAGCATTTCACTGTAAGGTCTACTACACCTGTTGTATTCAGCATTTTACTGTAAGGTCTACCTACACCTGTTGTATTCAGCATTTCACTGTAAGGTCTACTACACCTGTTGTATTCAGCATTTCACTGTCAGGTCTACTACACCTGTTGTATTCAGCATTTCACTGTAAGGTCTACTACACCTGTTGTATTCAGCATTTCACTGTGAGGTCTACTACACCTGTTGTATTCAGCATTTCACGGTAAGGTCTACTACACCTGTTGTATTCAGCATTTCACTGTGAGGTCTACTACACCTGTTGTATTCAGCATTTCACTGTAAGGTCTACTACACCTGTTGTATTCAGCATTTCACTGTGAGGTCTACTACACCTGTTGTATTCAGCATTTCACTGTCAGGTCTACTACACCTGTTGTATTCAGCATTTCACTGTGAGGTCTACTACACCTGTTGTATTCAGCATTTCACTGTAAGGTCTACTACACCTGTTGTATTCAGCATTTCACTGTGAGGTCTACTACACCTGTTGTATTCAGCATTTCACTGTAAGGTCTACTACACCTGTTGTATTCAGCATTTAACTGTGAGGTCTACCTACACCTGTTGTATTCAGCATTTCACTGTGAGGTCTACCTACACCTGTTGTATTCAGCATTTCACTGTCAGGTCTACTACACCTGTTGTATTCAGCATTTCACTGTAAGGTCTACTACACCTGTTGTATTCAGCATTTCACTGTGAGGTCTACCTACACCTGTTGTATTCAGCATTTCACTGTGAGGTCTACCTACACCTGTTGTATTCAGCATTTCACTGTAAGGTCTACTACACCTGTTGTATTCAGCATTTCACTGTAAGGTCTACTACACCTGTTGTATTCAGCATTTCACTGTAAGGTCTACTACACCTGTTGTATTCAGCATTTCACTGTAAGGTCTACTACACCTGTTGTATTCAGGATTTCACTGTAAGGTCTACTACACCTGTTGTATTCAGCATTTCACTGTGAGGTCTACTACACCTGTTGTATTCAGCATTTCACTGTAAGGTCTACCTACACCTGTTGTATTCAGCATTTCACTGTGAGGTCTACCTACACCTGTTGTATTCAGCATTGGGCCTGTAAGTAAGCATTTCTCTGTGCAGATTGAAGGGGGTGGATTCATGCAATGTATTCTGGTAGGTACTGCCTCGCAGGACAGTGTCTTCCACGAACGCTGTTGAAAGAGACGTTATGACCAGAAAAATATAATATGACGGAAATTTATTTTTTATTGACAAAATATAGTAGATGCATCTTTAATCAGAATTTAAAAAAAACGCTATTTAAAGTGCTCCTCTCACACAGCATGGCCCCATTTCTTCAGGTCCTTGAAGAACCTCTTCTGACTGATGTCCCCTGATGTCCCCTGATGTTTCTCAGCCATATCTTCCTCCTGAATAATTGTAAAAAAGTGTGTAAGATTTAATCTCACATTGTTATTGAATTCACAATTTTGGGGTGAATGTCACGCTTTGTTTTTATTTTATTTTATGGAAATATGACTGACCATTATCTCGAACCTTACAAGAGCAGCTTCTACCCTCTCCAGGAGTAGAAGAGGCCTGAGCAGTTTCTGGGAATCTACAACACCAGTTGTTTTTTAATGTCTTCTCTGGGACTCCAAGCCATTGTGTGTGTGTTTGTGTGTGTGTGTATATAGGCCAGTGTTCTGTTTAAATGTGAGGGTTGTGTTATCCATCCTCGTTCTCTTATACATCTACACACTACACTGACGTTTTAAATAGTCCTTTAGATGCTCGTGAGTCTGAGGACACCTCCTCCTGTCACCTGAACCTCCTGCAGACCATCTGAACTACATTAGGCATCATCTGCTAGATTTTGGGTCTATGCTTAATAGTTAATTTAGTAGTGTAATGGTTGTTATAACATCTGTGGTAGTATAGTGTAGTTCGTAGATACTAGTTTATGGTTATGTCCTCTATCTCTGTTATTCACCCTGATTTGTTTTTAATAGTACTCTACGGTTCATGACAGCCATGTTGTTGTTTTTCTCTCTCTGTATGCGTGAGAGGAACGTGATGTAGAAGACAGAAGAAAAGCAGCCATGTTGTTGTTTCTCTCTCTCTGTATGCGTGAGAGGAACATGATGTAGAAGTCAGAAGAAAAGCAGCCATGTTGTTGGTTTTCTCTCTCTGTGTCATGTACTGTCATGTTGTCTTGTCTCTGTCCTTTCCCTTCACCCTGTCTCCCTCTGCTGGTCGTGTTAGGTTACCTTTTCTCCCCCGCTTTCCCCCAGCTGTCCCTTGTCTCCTCTAACTACCCATTCACCCCGTTCCCCACCTGTTCCCTTTTTTCCCTCTGATTAGGTCCCAATATCTCTCTCTGTTTCTGCTCCTGTCCTTGTCGGATTCTTGTTTGTTTGTGTCATTCATGCCTGAACCAGACTGTCGTCATGTTTGCTGTAACCTTGTCCTGTCCTGTCGGAATCTGCCGGTCCATCTGAGCCTACCTATGTTTGGTAATTAAAGAAGCTCTGTTTAAGTTAATTCGCTTTTGGGTCCTCATTCACGCACCGTAACAGAAGAATCCGACCAAGAATGGACCCAGCGACTTCGGATCCTCTCCACTCAGCCGTCGAGATCCAGGGAGCGATGCTAGGCAGACACAAGCAGGAATTGTCTGCTGCTCGACATGCCGTTGAGACCCTGGCCACCCAAGTCTCCAACCTCACAGAACAGGTTCACCATCTCCGCCTCGATCCACCGGCCACTTCCAGGGCTTTCGAATCTCCGGAGCCCAGAATCAATAACCCGCCGTGTTACTCTGGGGAGCCCACTGAATGCCGCTCGTTCCTCACCCAGTGTGATATTGTGTTTTCTCTCCAGCCCAACACTTACTCCAGGAGCACTGCTCGTGTCGCCTACGTCATATCTCTCCTTATTGGACGGGCTCGTGAGTGGGGCACGGCAATCTGGGAGGCAAGGGCTGAGTGTACTAACCAGTATCAAGACTTTAAGGAGGAGATGATACGGGTTTTTGATCGATCTGTTTTTGGGGAGGAGGCTTCCAGGGCCCTGTCTTCCCTATGTCAAGGCAATCGATCCATAACAGACTACTCTATTGAGTTTCGCACTCTTGCTGTCTCCAGTGGCTGGAACGAGCCGGCCTTGCTCGCTCGTCTTCTGGAGGGTTTCCGCGCAGAGGTAAAGGATGAGATTCTCTCCCGGGAGGTTCCTTCCAGCGTGGATTCCTTGATTGAACTCGCTATTCGCATTGAGCGACGGGTTGATCTTCGTCACCGAGCTCGTGGAAAGGAGCTCGCGCTCTCCGTCGCCTCCCTCTCCGCATCACTACCATCTTCCTCTGCCGGCTCGGGTGCTGAGCCCATGCAGCTGGGAGGTATCCGCATCTCGACTGAGGAGAGGGAACGGAGAATCACCAACCGCCTCTGTCTCTATTGCGGTTCCGCTGGTCATTTTGTCACTTCATGTCCAGTAAAAGGCCAGAGCTCGTCAGTAAGCGGAGGGCTACTGGTGAGCGCTACTACTCCTGTCTCTCCTTCAAGATCCTGCACTACCTTGTCGGTCCATCTACGCTGGACCGGTTCGTCAGCTTCCTGCAGTGCCTTAATAGACTCTGGGGCGGAGGGCTGTTTTATGGACGAGACCTGGGCTCGGGAACATGACATTCCTCTCAGACAGTTAAAGGAGCCCACGGCCTTGTTCGCCCTGGATGGTAGTCCTCTCCCCAGGATTCAGCGTGAGACGCTACCTTTAACCCTCACTGTTTCTGGTAATCATAGTGAAACCATTTCTTTTTTAATTTTTCGTTCACCTTTTACACCTGTTGTTTTGGGCCATCCCTGGCTAGTTTGTCATAATCCTTCCATTAATTGGTCTAGTAATTCTATCCTCTCCTGGAACGTCTCTTGTCATGTGAAATGTTTAATGTCTGCTATCCCTCCTGTTTCCTCTGTCTCTTCTTCACAGGAGGAGCCTGGTGATTTGACAGGGGTGCCGGAGGAATATCACGATCTGCGCACGGTGTTCAGTCGGTCCAGGGCCACCTCTCTTCCTCCACACCGGTCGTATGATTGTAGTATTGATCTCCTTCCGGGAACCACCCCCCCCCGGGGTAGACTATACTCTCTGTCGGCTCCCGAACGTAAGGCTCTCGAAGATTATTTGTCTGTAGCTCTTGACGCCGGTACCATAGTCCCCTCCTCCTCTCCCGCCGGAGCGGGGTTTTTTTTTGTCAAGAAGAAGGACGGGTCTCTGCGCCCCTGCATAGATTATCGAGGGCTGAATGACATAACAGTGAAGAATCGTTATCCGCTTCCTCTTATGTCTTCAGCCTTCGAGATCCTGCAGGGAGCCAGGTTTTTCACTAAGTTGGACCTTCGTAACGCTTACCATCTCGTGCGCATCAGGGAGGGGGACGAGTGGAAGACGGCGTTTAACACTCCGTTAGGGCACTTTGAATACCGGGTTCTTCCTTTCGGCCTCGCTAACGCTCCAGCTGTCTTTCAGGCATTAGTCAATGATGTCCTGAGAGACATGCTGAACATCTTTGTTTTCGTTTACCTTGACGATATCCTGATTTTTTCACCGTCACTCCAGATTCATGTTCAGCACGTTCGACGTGTCCTCCAGCGCCTTTTAGAGAATTGTCTTTTTGTGAAGGCTGAGAAGTGCACTTTTCATGCCTCCTCCGTCACATTTCTCGGTTCTGTTATTTCCGCTGAAGGCATTAAGATGGATCACGCTAAGGTCCAAGCTGTCATTGATTGGCCCGTCCCTAAGTCACGCGTCGAGCTGCAGCGCTTTCTCGGCTTCGCGAACTTCTATCGTCGTTTCATCCGTAATTTCGGTCAGGTGGCAGCTCCTCTCACAGCCCTTACTTCTGTCAAGACGTGCTTTAAGTGGTCCGTTTCCGCCCAGGGAGCTTTTGATCTCCTCAAGAATCGTTTTACATCCGCTCCTATCCTTGTTACACCTGACGTCTCTAGACAGTTCGTTGTCGAGGTTGACGCGTCAGAGGTGGGAGTGGGAGCCATCCTTTCTCAGCGCTCCCTCTCTGACGACAAGGTCCACCCATGCGCGTATTTTTCTCATCGCCTGTCGCCGTCGGAACGTAACTATGATGTGGGTAACCGCGAACTGCTCGCCATCCGGTTAGCCCTAGGCGAATGGCGACAGTGGTTGGAGGGGGCGACCGTTCCTTTTGTCGTTTGGACTGACCATAGGAACCTTGAGTACATCCGTTCTGCCAAACGACTTAATGCGCGTCAGACGCGTTGGGCGCTGTTTTTCGCTCGTTTCGAGTTCGTGATTTCTTATCGTCCGGGCTCTAAGAACACCAAGCCTGATGCTTTGTCTCGTCTCTTCAGTTCTTCAGTAGCCTCCACTGACCCCGAGGGGATTCTCCCTGAGGGGCGTGTTGTCGGGTTGACTGTCTGGGGAATTGAGAGGCAGGTAAAGCAAGCACTCACTCAAACTCCGTCGCCGCGCGCTTGTCCTAGGAACCTTCTTTTCGTTCCCGTTCCTACTCGTCTGGCCGTTCTTCAGTGGGCTCACTCTGCCAAGTTAGCCGGCCACCCTGACGTTCGGGGTACGCTTGCTTCCATTCGCCAGCGTTTCTGGTGGCCCACCCGGGAGCATGACACGCGTCGTTTCGTGGCTGCTTGTTCGGTCTGCGCGCAGACTAAGTCCGGTAACTCTCCTCCTGCCGGCCGTCTCAGGCCGCTTCCTATTCCCTCTCGACCGTGGTCTCACATCGCCTTAGATTTTGTCACCGGACTGCCTTCGTCAGCGGGGAAGACTGTTATTCTTACGGTTGTCGATAGGTTCTCTAAGGCGGCTCATTTCATTCCCCTTGCTAAGCTTCCTTCTGCTAAAGAGACGGCACAAATCATCATCGAGAATGTTTTCAGAATTCATGGCCTTCCGTCAGACGTCGTTTCGGACAGAGGTCCGCAATTCACGTCTCAATTTTGGAGGGAGTTTTGCCGTTTGATTGGGGCTTCCGTCAGTCTCTCTTCCGGCTTTCACCCCCAGTCTAACGGTCAAGCAGAACGGGCCAATCAGACTATTGGTCGCATCTTACGCAGTCTTTCTTTTCGCAACCCTGCGTCTTGGTCAGAACAGCTCCCCTGGGCAGAATACGCCCACAACTCGCTTCCTTCGTCTGCGACCGGGCTATCTCCTTTTCAGAGTAGCCTCGGGTACCAGCCTCCGTTGTTCTCATCTCAGTTCGCCGAGTCCAGCGTCCCCTCCGCTCAGGCTTTTGTCCAACGTTGCGAGCGCACCTGGAAGAGGGTCAGGTCTGCACTTTGCCGTTATAGGGCGCAGACTGTGAGAGCTGCTAATAAGCGTAGAACTAAGAGCCCTAGATATTGTCGCGGTCAGAGAGTTTGGCTCTCCACTCAGAACCTTCCCCTTAAGACGGCTTCTCGCAAGTTGACCCCGCGGTTCATTGGTCCATTCCGTATCTCTCAGGTCATTAATCCTGTCGCAGTGCGACTTCTTCTTCCGCGATATCTTCGTCGCGTCCACCCGGTCTTCCATGTCTCCTGTGTTAAGCCCGTTCTTCGCGCCCCCGCTCGTCTTCCCCCCCCCCCCCCCATCCTTGTCGAGGGCGCACCTATCTACAGGGTCCGTAAAATCTTGGACATGCGTCCTCGGGGCCGTGGTCATCAGTACCTAGTTGACTGGGAGGGGTACGGTCCTGAGGAGAGGAGTTGGGTTCCCTCTCGGGACGTGCTGGACCGTGCGCTGATTGATGATTTCCTCCGTTGCCGCCAGGTTTCCTCCTCGAGTGCGCCAGGAGGCGCTCGGTGAGTGGGGGGGTACTGTCATGTACTGTCATGTTGTCTTGTCTCTGTCCTTTCCCTTCACCCTGTCTCCCTCTGCTGGTCGTGTTAGGTTACCTTTTCTCCCCCGCTTTCCCCCAGCTGTCCCTTGTCTCCTCTAACTACCCATTCACCCCGTTCCCCACCTGTTCCCTTTTTTCCCTCTGATTAGGTCCCAATATCTCTCTCTGTTTCTGCTCCTGTCCTTGTCGGATTCTTGTTTGTTTGTGTCATTCATGCCTGAACCAGACTGTCGTCATGTTTGCTGTAACCTTGTCCTGTCCTGTCGGAATCTGCCGGTCCATCTGAGCCTACCTATGTTTGGTAATTAAAGAAGCTCTGTTTAAGTTAATTCGCTTTTGGGTCCTCATTCACGCACCGTAACACTCTGTATGCGTGAGAGGAACATGATGTAGAAGTCAGAAGAAAAGCAGCCATGTTGTTGTTTTTCTCTCTCTGTATGCGTGAGAGGAACGTGATGTAGAAGACAGAAGAAAAGCAGCCTTTGTTGTTACTCCTCTAACATCGTCACTGACCGTGTCCTGCTATAGTTATTTGTTTACATGGACTCCATCTCTGGAGACGTCTGGGGGTTTCTAACAGACGTTTAAAATGTATGTAATAAATCACGAGAAGATGTCATTTGGAGTAATTATTGTATGGTGAGGCACACATTAGTTGGCTGTGTAATCAGTAGTGGTGCTGTATCCATGACTACACATCGAATCATATCACCAAAGCAATGATCACTGATAAATGAAAACATGCTAGCTACCAGTAACGAAAACAAAACTATAGCTTGGTTTAACACAATTAGCATGAGGCAGCATGGCTAGCTAACGTTAGTTTACCAACGTGTCTAGGATATGTTACATCCAAGGCTAATCCCAGGGTACACTGCACAATTAATAGAAGCCATCATTTGTTACACTGGGTGTCATTTATCAAACTGTAAAACACCGTTGTTGTTTTTTTTTGGTTGATCCATACGTGATATCAGGTTGGGTGAAGGAGAGGTTTGGGGACTGTTGAGTTGGTGAAGGTAACTCGGAGTGGACATGACGATTTATTGCGTTTCCTCCGTCCAGAGAGAAAGGGCTCTCCGGATTACGAGATTAAGGGACAAGTATTGCGACGTGCTTTTCTTTTTGGAGCCGGGCGCTGTTGAAAGGAATGATAAGGGGGGTGGCGTTTAAGTGTTGAGGAGGAGCAGTTTAAAAGGAATGATAAACGGGGGTGGCGTTTAAGTGTTGAGGAGGAGCAGTTTAAAAGGAATGATAAACGGGGGTGGCGTTTAAGTGTTGAGGAGGAGCAGTTTAAAAGGAATGATAAGGGGGGTGGCGTTTAAGTGTTGAGGAGGAGCAGTTTAAAAGGAATGATAAACGGGGGTGGCGTTTAAGTGTTGAGGAGGAGCAGTTTAAAAGGAATGATAAGGGGGGTGGCGTTTAAGTGTTGAGGAGGAGCAGTTTAAAAGGAATGATAAGGGGGGTGGCGTTTAAGTGTTGAGAAGGAGCAGTTTAAAAGGAATGATAAGGGGGGTGGTGTTTAAGTGTTGAGGAGGAGCAGTTTAAAAGGAATGATAAGGGGGGTGGCGTTTAAGTGTTGAGAAGGAGCAGTTTAAAAGGAATGATAAGGGGGGTGGCGTTTAAGTGTTGAGAAGGAGCAGTTTAAAAGGAATGATAACAGGGGTGGCATTAAGTGTTGAGGAGGAGCAGTTTAAAAGGAATGATAATGGGGGTGGCGTTTAAGTGTTGGGGGGGAGCAGTTTAAAAGGAATGATAACAGGGGTGGCATTAAGTGTTGAGGAGGAGCAGTTTAAAAGGAATGATAACGGGGGTGGCGTTTAAGTGTTGAGGAGGAGCAGTTTAAAAGGAATGATAAGGGGGTGGCGTTTAAGTGTTGAGGAGGAGCAGTTTAAAAGGAATGATAATGGGGGTGGCGTTTAAGTGTTGAGGAGGAGCAGTTTAAAAGGAATGATAAGGGGGGTGGTGTTTAAGTGTTGAGGAGGAGCAGTTTAAAAGGAATGATAAACGGGGGTGGCGTTTAAGTGTTGAGGAGGAGCAGTTTAAAAGGAATGATAATGGGGGTGGCGTTTAAGTGTTGAGGAGGAGCAGTTTAAAAGGAATGATAAGGGGGGTGGTGTTTAAGTGTTGAGGAGGCGCAGTTTAAAAGGAATGATAAACGGGGGTGGCGTTTAAGTGTTGAGGAGGAGCAGTTTAAAAGGAATGATAAGGGGGGTGGTGTTTAAGTGTTGAGGAGGAGCAGTTTAAAAGGAATGATAAGGGGGGTGGCGTTTAAGTGTTGAGGAGGAGCAGTTTAAAAGGAATGATAAGGGGGGTGGCGTTTAAGTGTTGAGGAGGAGCAGTTTAAAAGGAATGATAAGGGGGGTGGCGTTTAAGTGTTGAGAAGGAGCAGTTTAAAAGGAATGATAAGGGGGTGGCGTTTAAGTGTTGAGGAGGAGCAGTTTAAAAGGAATGATAATGGGGGTGGCGTTTAAGTGTTGAGGAGGAGCAGTTTAAAAGGAATGATAAGGGGGGTGGCGTTTAAGTGTTGAGGAGGAGCAGTTTAAAAGGAATGATAAGGGGGGTGGCGTTTAAGTGTTGAGGAGGAGCAGTTTAAAAGGAATGATAAGGGGGTGGCGTTTAAGTGTTGAGGAGGAGCAGTTTAAAAGGAATGATAAGGGGGGTGGCGTTTAAGTGTTGAGAAGGAGCAGTTTAAAAGGAATGATAAGGGGGGTGGTGTTTAAGTGTTGAGGAGGAGCAGTTTAAAAGGAATGATAAGGGGGTGGCGTTTAAGTGTTGAGGAGGAGCAGTTTAAAAGGAATGATAATGGGGGTGGCGTTTAAGTGTTGAGGAGGAGCAGTTTAAAAGGAATGATAAGGGGGGTGGCGTTTAAGTGTTGAGGAGGAGCAGTTTAAAAGGAATGATATTGGGGGTGGCGTTTAAGTGTTGAGGAGGAGCAGTTTAAAAGGAATGATAAGGGGGGTGGCGTTTAAGTGTTGAGAAGGAGCAGTTTAAAAGGAATGATAAGGGGGTGGCGTTTAAGTGTTGAGGAGGAGCAGTTTAAAAGGAATGATAAGGGGGGTGGCGTTTAAGTGTTGAAAAGGAGCAGTTTAAAAGGAATGATAAGGGGGTGGCGTTTAAGTGTTGAGGAGGAGCAGTTTAAAAGGAATGATAAGGGGGGTGGCGTTTAAGTGTTGAGAAGGAGCAGTTTAAAAGGAATGATAAGGGGGTGGCGTTTAAGTGTTGAGGAGGAGCAGTTTAAAAGGAATGATAATGGGGGTGGCGTTTAAGTGTTGAGGAGGAGCAGTTTAAAAGGAATGATAAGGGGGTGGCGTTTAAGTGTTGAGGAGGAGCAGTTTAAAAGGAATGATAATGGGGGTGGCGTTTAAGTGTTGAGGAGGAGCAGTTTAAAAGGAATGATAAGGGGGGTGGTGTTTAAGTGTTGAGGAGGAGCAGTTTAAAAGGAATGATAATGGGGGTGGTGTTTAAGTGTTGAGGGGGAGCAGTTTAAAAGGAATGATAAGGGGGGTGGCTTTCAAGTGTTGAGGAGGAGCAGTTTGAAAGTGAACTTTCCTGGTGTCTGGGACACCTGTCGTTTGGTGATACGTAACTACGGTGGGGGGAAAGGAGAAGACATTATCTATCATGCTGAGGTTTGAGGCAGATTTTTTTTAACCAGATAAGGTCAAGTTATCCCGTGAGAGTTTTTTGTTCCGAAAATATGACAGTGTTTTAGGTGTCAAATTTATGGAAGGGTGTTGGAGGGAAATGCCTAGATGTGAGAAGTGTGCAGGAGGGCATGAGACAAAAGCAGTTGTGGTATCGGTGGAGAACGTTGTGTGTGTTCAGTTGTGGGGGTGATTATAGGGCTGTTAGATCGGAGGTGTCCGATGAGAGAAAGGCAGATTGAGGTTGCCAGGGTTACAGTAGTACAGAAAGTGTTGTATGCTGAAGCAGTGAAGAGAGTGGTAGAGGAAGATGGGTACAGGGTGATGGGATCCTGAGAGGATTCCTGTGAGTAGGCAGAGAGCGATGGGAAGAATAAGTGCTTCAGTAAAGTGTTTGTTTTTTTTCTCATTTAAATTTGAGCATTTATAGCCATGGTTGTTAATTATACTGCAGAAATGGATCAAAGTCACAGAAAATAGGAGGTTGTGGTGGCAGCGGCTGAGAAGTACCTACTCCAGAACAGCGCTGCAGGGTCGTGATACATCCTCAAACCGTTGGTCTGGAGTCAGATTAGATTAGGTTATTAAATAGTGGAATGGGTGGTGGGTTTTTATAGGGTTAAATAGTGGAATGGGTGGTGGGTTTTTATAGGTTTAAATAGTGGAATGGGTGGTGGGTTTTTATAGGGTTAAATAGTGGAATGGGTGGTGGGTTTTTATAGGGTTAAATAGTGGAATGGGTGGTGGGTTTTTATAGGGTTAAATAGTGGAATGGGTGGTGGGTTTTTATAGGGTTAAATAGTGGAATGGGTGGTGGGTTTTTATAGGGTTAAATAGTGGAATGGGTGGTGGGTTTTTATAGGGTTAAATAGTGGAATGGGTGGTGGGTTTTTATAGGGTTAAAGAGTGGAATGGGTGGTGGGTTTTTATAGGGTTAAATAGTGGAATGGGTGGTGGATTTTTATAGGGTTAAATAGTGGAATGGGTGGTGGGTTTTTATAGGGTTAAATAGTGGAATGGGTGGTGGGTTTTTATAGGGTTAAATAGTGGAATGGGTGGTGGGTTTTTATAGGGTTAAATAGTGGAATGGGTGGTGGGTTTTTATAGGGTTAAATAGTGGAATGGGTGGTGGGTTTTTATAGGGTTAAATAGTGGAATGGATGGTGGGTTTTTATAGGGTTAAATAGTGGAATGGGTGGTGGGTTTTTATAGGGTTAAATAGTGGAATGGGTGGTGGGTTTTTATAGGGTTAAATAGTGGAATATTGGTGTGTTTTTATAGGGTTAAATAGTGGAATGGGTGGTGGGTTTTTATAGGGTTAAATAGTGCAATGGGTGGTGGGTTTTTATAGGGTTAAAGAGTGGAATATTGGTGTGTTTTTATAGGGTTAAATAGTGGAATGGGTGGTGGGTTTTTATAGGGTTAAATAGTGGAATGGGTGGTGGGTTTTTATAGGGTTAAATAGTGGAATGGGTGGTGGATTTTTAGAGAGGGCCAATGTTGTATTATTGTATCAAAATAATATAATGTAGAAAAGACATGAATGGCCTCACACACACCAGTACAGTAGGTGGCGATGTAAGCCACCTGAAAGTTGGACGCGATCCTGCCAACCAAATCCCAACGAAGAAGAAGAAGACTGGCGAGGTTCTATGGTGCCTGCGGTGACGTAATGAACATGCTCCCAGGATCCGCTTGACAGTCAGCAGCTAAACAACATACTTGGAAGTTGAAAAACTTTCCTGAACTAACTCGTTTAAAAGACTAGAGAAAAGTGATATTCTCCCATTTTAAAGCGTATATAGCTAGGGGTTCAAATGTGTAATTATTGATGGATTCGAGGTATGAAATCAAGCGGATGGCCGGTGGCGGGGGATCAGCGAATGCTTCCCCCGCTTTGGGGGCACAGTCGCGCCGCAGGAAGATGCCGCCGAGGCCCGCTGATTACAAACTTCAAATTATCATTATCGGCTCCCGTGGCGTGGGAAAAACCAGTCTAATGGAACGATTTACAGACGACACTTTCTGTGAAGCATGCAAATCAACTGTTGGTAAGGAATGGTCATCTAATGTCCTTTACTAGCCAAACTATCTGAAAGCAAGTTATGTTGTTTTGATCCAAGTCTAGTCATGTTTGCGTTGCATGACTTGTCAGTGAGAAATGCAACCAACCTTTATCGTTGAACAGCTACTTACTGTGGGGTGGGTATAATTTGTTACGTTCAAAACAGGAATTTGTTACACAAACTTCATAAATAACAAGGTTGTTCAATAAACAACGCATACAAACGTTGTTTAACTGCAGAATAAGATGCCAGGGGTAAGGAGTGGGTTAATGTCATGGAGTTTTTCACTCACTAGGTTTTATTCCGGAAAATGTTTGTCCTCACTCCTGGTATCCTATGGACAAACGTTAAGAATAAACTACGTGGTGATACGTTGATGCCTATTTCGTTAACTAGTTGAATTGATCATGCTACTTTTGTATGCGTTGTTTGTTGAACAACCTTGTTATTTATGAAGTTTTTGGAACAGATTCCTGTTTTGAACGTAACACAAAGTATACCCACCCGCTCTCTACTGTGTGGCCATGGTAGTTGACAAAAGTTGTAGTAAAATCTTATCTGAAAAGCAGAAGTTGGTAAATAACTAAAAGGAAAGACTGCCATATGGTGAATTACCCTTGAGAATGTGTTGACACTAATCTGTCCAACAGAGCAGCCATCTAGTACTACTGTAACTTGAGCCATGTCCAGCAGATGTAGCAGTACGACCACAGATAGAACAATGAGACAGATATGTCACCGGATGTATAAATGTGAAGCATCCGCTTGACGTTTCCACTCACTACCAAATATGGCCGACAGTGGGAGAAGCTTGAATCGAGATTCATTCTTACCGAAATTCTGCATATTTTATCATCGATGAAACATTTGTCCGCAATTACATTTTTCGGTACCCAAAACTACAAACTGTTATGAACAGAGTGGACTAAGTTATGTAGACTTTTACCCATTGCAAAAGCGAATTGAGTTACCACGCATGCGTACTTCACGCAGGAGGCGTTCCCTGACGGAAATATGTAGATGAACTCTAGAACGCGTCAATAGGAACTCGCTATGTCGTGATTGGCTCTGCCCACTTTGACTCAATAGTTCCCGTTGGAAAAGACAGGCTGTGGTGTATCTGGGTTTAGTTATGCAAATCTTTGGTACTACTGACTGAGGGAACGAACTGTTCTCTTTGCTAGAGATTGTTGTTGTTAGGTCAGTGCATTTAAAGGTCTGATTGGTTTGGGTTCGATTCGTAAAAAAAAAAAAAACGGATTTAATTTTGATAATTAATAAATAAATAAATAAAAACATGAAGTGCATTTTGAAATGATGTTACAATGATTTTAGAGCTTTTTAAAGTTAATTCCAAAACCAAAAATAGTGAACATTCAATTGCCAAAACATTGAAAATATTCCATTGTCTCTGTCAGGTCCACATTGGGTAGACACCAATTGGGGGGGGAAAAGGAAATTACTATGAAATACTACAATATTTAGTTGTATATATTACTTCGTTTTTTATTTGATGACGTAATTATTTTAAATTCCTTAAAGTCATCTCAACTCTGCTCAGGCAGTATCAGAGCACTAGAGTAGAGCACTAGAGTAGAGCACTAGAGTAGAGCACTAGAGTAGAGCACTAGAGTAGAGCACTAGAGTAGAGCACTAGAGTAGAGCACTAGAGTAGAGCACTAGAGTAGAACACTAGAGTAGAGCACTAGAGTAGAGCAGTGCAGTAGAGCACTAGAGTAGAGCAGTGCAGTAGAGCACTAGAGAAGTGCAGTAGAACACTAGAGCAGTGCAGTAGAACACTAGAGCAGTGCAGTAGAACACTAGAGCAGTGCAGTAGAACACTAGAGCAGTGCAGTAGAACACTAGAGCAGTGCAGTAGAGCACTAGAGTAGAGCAGTGCAGTAGAGCACTAGAGTAGAGCAGTGCAGTAGAGCACTAGAGTAGAGCAGTGCAGTAGAGCACTAGAGTAGTGCAATAGAACACTAGAGTAGTGCAATAGAACACTAGAGCAGTGCAGTAGAACACTAGAGTAGAGCAGTGCAGTAGAGCACTAGAGTAGAGCACTGCAGTAGAGCACTAGAGTAGTAGAGCACTAGAGTAGAACACTAGAGTAGTAGAGCACTGCAGTAGAGCACTAGGGCAGAGCACTAGAGTAGAACACTAGAGTAGTAGAGCACTGCAGTAGAGCACTAGGGCAGAGCACTAGAGTAGAACACTAGAGTAGTAGAGCACTGCAGTAGAGCACTAGGGCAGAGCACTAGAGTAGTAGAGCACTAGGGCAGAGCACTAGAGTAGAACACTAGAGTAGTAGAGCACTGCAGTAGAGCACTAGGGCAGAGCACTAGAGTAGAACACTAGAGTAGTAGAGCACTAGAGTAGAACACTAGAGTAGTAGAGCACTGCAGTAGAGCACTAGGGCAGAGCACTAGAGTAGTAGAGCACTAGGGCAGAGCACTAGAGTAGAACACTAGAGTAGTAGAGCACTGCAGTAGAGCACTAGGGCAGAGCACTAGAGTAGAACACTAGAGTAGTAGAGCACTGCAGTAGAGCACTAGGGCAGAGCACTAAAGTAGTAGAGCACTGCAGTAGAGCACTAGGGCAGAGCACTAGGGCTGAACACTAGAGTAGTAGAGCACTGCAGTAGAGCACTAGGGCAGAGCACTAGAGTAGAACACTAGAGTAGTAGAGCACTGCAGTAGAGCACTAGGGCAGAGCACTAGAGTAGAACACTAGAGTAGTAGAGCACTGCAGTAGAGCACTAGGGCAGAGCACTAGAGTAGTAGAGCACTAGGGCAGAGCACTAGAGTAGAACACTAGAGTAGTAGAGCACTGCAGTAGAGCACTAGGGCAGAGCACTAGAGTAGAACACTAGAGTAGTAGAGCACTAGAGTAGAACACTAGAGTAGTAGAGCACTGCAGTAGAGCACTAGGGCAGAGCACTAGAGTAGTAGAGCACTAGGGCAGAGCACTAGAGTAGAACACTAGAGTAGTAGAGCACTGCAGTAGAGCACTAGGGCAGAGCACTAGAGTAGAACACTAGAGTAGTAGAGCACTGCAGTAGAGCACTAGGGCAGAGCACTAAAGTAGTAGAGCACTGCAGTAGAGCACTAGGGCAGAGCACTAGGGCTGAACACTAGAGTAGTAGAGCACTGCAGTAGAGCACTAGGGCAGAGCACTAGAGTAGAACACTAGAGTAGAGCACTAGAGTAGAGCACTAGGGCAGAGCACTAGAGTAGAACACTAGAGTAGTAGAGCACTGCAGTAGAGCACTAGGGCAGAGCACTAGAGTAGAACACTAGAGTAGTAGAGCACTAGAGTAGAACACTAGAGTAGTAGAGCACTGCAGTAGAGCACTAGGGCAGAGCACTAGAGTAGTAGAGCACTAGGGCAGAGCACTAGAGTAGAACACTAGAGTAGTAGAGCACTGCAGTAGAGCACTAGGGCAGAGCACTAGAGTAGAACACTAGAGTAGTAGAGCACTGCAGTAGAGCACTAGGGCAGAGCACTAAAGTAGTAGAGCACTGCAGTAGAGCACTAGGGCAGAGCACTAGGGCTGAACACTAGAGTAGTAGAGCACTGCAGTAGAGCACTAGGGCAGAGCACTAGAGTAGAACACTAGAGTAGTAGAGCACTGCAGTAGAGCACTAGGGCAGAGCACTAGAGTAGAACACTAGAGTAGTAGAGCACTGCAGTAGAGCACTAGGGCAGAGCACTAGAGTAGTAGAGCACTAGGGCAGAGCACTAGAGTAGAACACTAGAGTAGTAGAGCACTGCAGTAGAGCACTAGGGCAGAGCACTAGAGTAGAACACTAGAGTAGTAGAGCACTAGAGTAGAACACTAGAGTAGTAGAGCACTGCAGTAGAGCACTAGGGCAGAGCACTAGAGTAGTAGAGCACTAGGGCAGAGCACTAGAGTAGAACACTAGAGTAGTAGAGCACTGCAGTAGAGCACTAGGGCAGAGCACTAGAGTAGAACACTAGAGTAGTAGAGCACTGCAGTAGAGCACTAGGGCAGAGCACTAAAGTAGTAGAGCACTGCAGTAGAGCACTAGGGCAGAGCACTAGGGCTGAACACTAGAGTAGTAGAGCACTGCAGTAGAGCACTAGGGCAGAGCACTAGAGTAGAACACTAGAGTAGAGCACTAGAGTAGAGCACTAGGGCAGAGCACTAGAGTAGAACACTAGAGTAGAGCACTAGAGTAGAGCACTAAACTATAGCAGTAGAGCACTAGGGCAGAACACTAGAGTAGTAGAGCACTGCAGTAGAGCACTAGGGCAGAGCACTAGAGTAGAACACTAGAGTAGTAGAGCACTGCAGTAGAGCACATGTCTACTTTTTTCAGGCTCTTTCTCTCTCCCTCTTCCCTCTCCCTGCAGGAGTAGATTTTAAGATCAAGACGGTGGAGCTGAGAGGGAAGAAGATCAGGTTGCAGATCTGGTGAGTCAACAGGAAACAGGAAGTCATCATCAGTCAGTCTCTTTAATAACTTCCTGGTGCATTTCCTCTGTCTCACTGTTCTGTCTCACTACCTCACACAGACTGACTTACTGCACAGTAGTGTACTGGACTGTACCCATTGATCTGGGCTCCACCACTGTCAGTCAGCCTCCATGTAACCCTGCTCTACCTAGGGTACAGCAAATCAAATGAAATCAAATTGGATTTATTAGTCACATGTGCAGAATACAGTGAAATACTGACTTATGAGCCCCTAACCAACAATGCAGTTTAAAAACAATATGGATAAGAATAAGAAATAAAAGTAACAAGTAATTAAAGAGTAGCAGTAAAATGACAATAGCGAGACTATATACAGGGGGGGGTACCGGTACAGAGTCAATGTGGAGACTATATACAGGGGGGTACCGGTACAGAGTCAATGTGGAGGCTATATACAGGGGGGTACCGGTACAGAGTCAATGTGGAGGCTATATACAGGTGGTACCGGTACAGAGTCAATGTGGAGGCTATATACAGGGGGGTACCGGTACAGAGTCAATGTGGAGGCTATATACAGGGGGTACCGGTACAGAGTCAATGTGGAGGCTATATACAGGTGGTACCGGTACAGAGTCAATGTGGAGGCTATATACAGGGGGTACCGGTACAGAGTCAATGTGGAGGCTATATACAGGGGGGTACCGGTACAGAGTCAATGTGGAGACTATATACAGGGGGTACTGGTACAGAGTCAATGTGGAGACTATATACAGGGGGTACCGGTACAGAGTCAATGTGGAGACTATATACAGGGGGTACTGGTACAGAGTCAATGTGGAGACTATATACAGGGGGTACCGGTACAGAGTCAATGTGGAGGCTATATACAGGGGGGTACCGGTACAGAGTCAATGTGGAGGCTATATACAGGGGGTACCAGTACAGAGTCAATGTGGAGGCTATATACAGGGGGTACCAGTACAGAGTCAATGTGGAGGCTATATACAGGGGATACCAGTACAGAGTCAATGTGGAGGCTATATACAGGGGGTACTGGTACAGAGTCAATGTGGAGGCTATATACAGGGGGTACCGGTACAGAGTCAATGTGGAGGCTATATACAGGGGGTACCGGTACAGAGTCAATGTGGAGGTTATATACAGGGTGTTACGGTACAGAGTCAATGTGGAGGCTATATACAGGGGGTACCGGTACAGAGTCAATGTGGAGGCTATATACAGGTGGTACCGGTACAGAGTCAATGTGGAGGCTATATACAGGGGGTACCGGTACAGAGTCAATGTGGAGGCTATATACAGGGTGTTACGATACAGAGTCAATGTGGAGGCTATATACAGGGGGTACCGGTACAGAGTCAATGTGGAGGCTATATACGGGGGGGTACCGGTACAGAGTCAATGTGGAGGCTATATACAGGGTGTTACGATACAGAGTCAATGTGGAGACTATATACAGGGGGTACCGGTACAGAGTCAATGTGGAGGCTATATACAGGGGGTACCGGTACAGAGTCAATGTGGAGGCTATATACAGGGGGTACCGGTACAGAGTCAATGTGGAGGCTATATACAGGGGGTACCGGTACAGAGTCAATGTGGAGGCTATATACAGGGGGTACCGGTACAGAGTCAATGTGGAGGCTATATACAGGGGGTACCGGTACAGAGTCAATGTGGAGACTATATACAGGGTGTTACGGTACAGAGTCAATGTGGAGGCTATATACAGGGGGTACTGGTACAGAGTCAATGTGGCTATATACAGGTGGTACTGGTACAGAGTCAATGTGGAGGCTATATACAGGTGGTACCGGTACAGAGTCAATGTGGAGGCTATATACAGGGGGGTACCGGTACAGAGTCAATGTGGAGGCTATATACAGGGGGTACTGGTACAGAGTCAATGTGGAGACTATATACAGGGGGTACCGGTACAGAGTCAATGTGGAGACTATATACAGGGGGTACCGGTACAGAGTCAATGTGGAGGCTATATACAGGGGGGTACCGGTACAGAGTCAATGTGCAGGGGAACTGGTTAGTTGAGGTAGTATGTACATGTAGGTAGAGTTACTAAAGTGACTATGCATAGATGACAACTGAGAGTAGCAGCGGTGCGAGAGGGGGAGGGGCACTGCAAATAGTCTGGGTAGTCATTTGATTAGGTGTTCAGGAGTCTTATGGCTTGGGAGTAGAAGCTGTTTAGAAGCCTCTTGGACCTAGACTTTGGCGCTCCGGTACCGCTTGCCGTGCGGTAGCAGAAAGAACAGTCTGTGACTTGGGTGGCTGGAGTCCTTGACAATTTTTAGGGCCTTCCTCTGACACCGCCTGGTATAGAGGTCCTGGATGGCAAGAAGCTTGGCCCCAGTGATGTTCTGGGCCGTACGCACTACCCTCTGTAATGCCTTGCGGTCAAAAGGCGAGAAGTTGCCTTACCAGGCAGTGATGCAACCATGCTCTCGATGGTGCAGCTGTAGAACCTTTTGAAGATCTGAGGACCCATGCCAAATCTTTTCAGTCTCCTGAGGGGGAATAGGCTTTGTCGTGCCCTCTTCACGACTCTCTTGGTGTGTTTGGATCATGTTAGTTTGTTGGTGATGTGGACACCAAGGAACTTGAAGCTCTCAACCTGCCCGCACTACAGCCCCGTCGATGAGAATGGGGGCGTGCTCAGTCCTCTTTTTCCTGTAGTCCACAATCCTCTCCTTTGTCTTGATCACGTTGAGGGAGAGGTTGTTATTCTGGCACCACACGGCCAGGTCTCTGACCTCTTCCCTATAGGCTGTCTCGTAGTTGTTGGTGATCAGGCCTACCATTGTTGTAGAGTAGAGGTCGACCGATTAATCGGAATGGCCGATTTATTAGAGACGATTTCAAGTTTTCATAACAATTGGAAATCTGTATTTTTGGACACCAATTTGGCCGATATAAAAAAATATATATATATATAAATGTGTTCCTAATTCAAGTTCCAGTCTGATATGTGATGTGTCCTGTCTCCAGCTAATAGATCCAGTCTGATATGTGATGCGTTCTGTCTCTAATAGATCCAGTCTGATATGTGACGTGTCCTGTCTCTAACTCATGGATCCAGTCTGATATGTGATGTGTTCTGTCTCTAATAGATCCAGTCTGATATGTGATGTGTCCTGTCTCTTATGGATCCAGTCCGCTTTCATCCCTCCTTTCCACCCTGCCTCCTTTCACCCAGCTTTGAGATTTTCGTCCCTTGGTCCCTCCCTCCACACAGCTCTAAGCATCAACCTCTCCTTCCTTCTACCCCTCCCTTAAACTCTCCCCTCCCCCGTAATCAGAAACATTCCCTTTAAGTGAGATTATTTTTTTTAACCATTCCTCTCCCTTACTGAACGGGTTGTCCTGTCTGAACTAGTTTCATTTGGCTTGAAAAAAAAAACATGACTATGACATCAGACAATGAGAGGTGCTGCTGAACTCATAGATCCAGTCTGATATGTGACGTGTCCTGTCTCTAACTCATGGATCCAGTCTGATATGTGACGTGTCCTGTACCTCCAGGGATACAGCTGGTCAGGAGAGGTTCAACAGTATAACCTCTGCCTACTACCGTGGGGCCAAAGGGATAGTACTGGTCTATGATATCACCAAGCAGGAAACCTTCGACGACCTTCCCAAGTGGATGAAGATGATCGACAAGGTCAGACTAAAAACTCTTGGAACAGCTTTTGATAGCTTGGTGGGCTTTCAGAGAGTGAGTTTTAGAATCCCAATGTAGTAGAGCAGTGTTTCCCAACCCTGGTCCTCCAGTACCCCCCCCACCCTGGTCCTCCAGTACCCCCCCCCCCCACACACCCTGGTCCTCCGGTACCCCCCCCCCCCCCCCCACCCTGGTCCTCCAGTATCCCCCCCCAACCCTGGTCCTCCAGTATCCCCCCCCCCCACCCTGGTCCTCCAGTACCCCCCCCCCCCCCCCCCCCCCCCCCCAACCCTGGTCCTCCAGTATCCCCCCCCACCCTGGTCCTCCAGTACCCCCCCCCCCACCCTGGTCCTCTAGTACCCCCCCCACCCTGGTCCTCTAGTACCCCCCCCGACCCTGGTCCTCCAGTACTTCTCCCCCCCGACCCTGGTCCTCCAGTACTACTCCCCCCCCCCCCCCCCCCCCCCCAACCCTGGTCCTCCAGTACCCCCCCAACCCTGGTCCTGCCTTCCTTCCTTCCTTGTCAGAATGCTTTTTAGAGGACATACTAGTGCACTAATCTCTCCTCTTTCATTGGTCAGTATGCTTCAGAGGAGGCAGAGCTGCTGCTAGTGGGGAACAAGCTGGACTGTGAGACAGACCGCATCGTCACTAAACAGACTGCCGAGAGGGTGAGTTACACACTGATCTAGGATCAGATAACCGACGTTATCCTCGCCTCAAATCATTAGAGGGAGGAAATGTATCAATGAGGTCAGAGTTCCATCTCTCCGCTTCACAGCTCTGTATGGGTTTTGACTGACAGACGTTTTGAACTAGAGCACTGCGCGAAACGACATGAAGTCGACCCCATCCCGCCCATTCATTGGGTAACTTTTGTTGTTTTCTGAGTGAGGGGAAATGCTGTAAGTCAAGAGGAGTCGATATGTTCTGAAAGAGGAGACGTTGAGGACCAGAATGCACTCCGTTCTATTCTCACCAAAATTACAATCTGTCTGAAGTGCGTCTTGAAAGCCTAACACTGTAAGTTTTGTATTTTATAACTTAGCTAGCCCACCTGACCCAGATTGCGATTTATAATGGATCGTTTTTAGGATTGTGTTAATCAGCAACAGTAGTTGTGTGATGGTGGGGATGCAGGGCTGTGTTCCAAACAAAACAAAATGACAAATGTCCTTGACTTCAGTTCCTCAACGACACAGCTAGGAGAGCTACAAAAAAAACACCTTTTATAGTTGGAGGATACGTCCTTGAGTCTTAAAACGGACTTGAAATGACTTGGAAATGACTCACAGAAAGAGAGTCGTGTGTCGACTTGGAGACTCCAGTTAGTCCTCTCCCTCAAACCCTATCTCCAAACTGTTCTCTTTCAATTGCTACCATTGTTATGCAATTGCTTTTATAGTTGTTCTGTTAGAAACGTTTCAATTTAGCCCTATCCATATAGGCCAATTCCCACGAGTGTAAAGGGTTAATTCCTTCTCTAGATTAAACACAGACGTTGCTCCTGTTACAATTGCTCACCTCATCAATGCACAATGTAAATGTCACTGCTTCCTTCACATTCCTCTGAAGATCCACTGAAAAATCTGACAGTTAAGGAAAAATCTTCAGTTGTACATTACCCAGAGTTCTGAGTGCTTTAAAATTTGGTCAGGAGCCTCCCAAGTGGCACAGAGGTCTAAGGTACTGTGTCGCAGTGCTTGAGGCGTCACTACAGACCCGGGTTCAATCCCAGGCTGTGTCCACAGCTGACCGTGACCGATGAGGCGGCGCACAATTGGCCCAGCGTCGTCCGGGTTAGGGGAGGGTTTGGCCGGCCATGATTTCCTTGTCCCATCGCGCCCTAGCGACTACTTGTGGCGGGCCGGGCGCATAGTCGACATAGTCGCCAGCTGGACGGTGTTTCCTCCGACACATTGGTGCGGCTGGCTTCCGGGTTAATCGAGCAGTGTGTCAAGAAGCAGTGCGGCTTGGCAGGGTCGTGTTTTGGAGGACGCATGGCTCTCGACCTTCGACCTCTCCCGAGTCCGTACAGGGAGATGCAGCGATGGGACAAGACTGTAACTACCAATTTGATATCACGAAATTGGGGAGAAAAAAAGGGGTAAATTATAATCTTGCCTTATACCCCGGGAAACAACACTACAGAAGTTCCATTTCTCTCCGCAGTTTGTCTCCAGGATATCTGGGTTGCGATTCTGCGAGGCTAGTGCCAAGGATAACTTTAACGTGGAGGAGTGCTTTCTAAAACTAGTGGACGACATTCTAGCAAAGGTGAGTAGTTACATCACTGTGCTCTTGTTGTCTCTGCTATAACTAAAAATATATATTTTATTATTTTCAATGTCATGATTTTTTTTTTTCAGTATTAGTTAGGAAATCAATAGTTTCCTGTTACTGTACGTATATTATTAAGTGAAAATAGTCTACAATGTGTTTTATAGTATTGTGATTAGTCATTTTTGTTTGCCACACCAACTGCTGCTTTAAGCATTGACTCAGACAAGGAAGGATGTCGTTGAACCCTATTTTCTATTCTTTGTGATCTGGTGATCAGGTGTGTACCTATTAACTACTTCTTCTTCCTGTCTACTTCCTGTCTACTTCCTGTCTACTTCCTGTCTTATTCCTGTCTACTTCTGGTCTACTTCTGGTCTACTTCTGGTCTACTTCTGGTCTACTTCCTGTCTACTCCCTGTCTTCCTCATGTCTACTTCCTGTCTACTTCCTGTCTTCTTCCTGTCTTCTTCCTGTCTACTTCCTGTCTACTTCCGGTCTTCTTCCTTTCTCACCAAATGCCTGTGGAGTATTTCCTAAAATGTTTTCCTAGAATTCCCAATATTGTCTTGTGTGTTACTGTAGCCTGTAATACCATGTAGCTGTAGCCTGTAATACCATGTAGCTGTAGCCTGTGATAACATGTAGCTGTAGCCTGTAATAACATGTAGCTGTAGCCTGTAATAAAGACGTTCTGTTTCTACTGTCTGTTAACTTCCTGTTCTGTGTTCTGTCTTCCTGTCTCATCAGATGCCTCTGGAGATTCCCAGTAGGGAGCTTTCCAACAGTATCCTGTCTCTGCAGCCTGAACCAGACGTTCCTCCTGAGCTCAACCCGCCACGCATGCGCTGTTGCTGAGACCCCCCTTCCACCTCCACCATCCTCCCTCCACCCTGCTGAGACCCCCCTACCCCTTCCACCATCCTCCCTCCACCCTGCTGAGACCCCCCCTACCCCTTCCACCATCCTCCCTCCACCCTGCTGAGACCCCCCCTACCCCTTCCACCATCCTCCCTCCACCCTGCTGAGACCCCCCTACCCCTTCCACCTCCACCATCCTCCCTCCACCCTGCTGAGACCTCCCTACCCCTTCCACCATCCTCCCTCCACCCTGCTGAGACTCCCCCTACCCCTTCCACCTCCACCATCCTCCCTCCACCCTGCTGAGACCCCCCCTACCCCTTCCACCATCCTCCCTCCACCCTGCTGAGACCCCCCCTACCCCTTCCACCTCCACCATCCTCCCTCCACCCTGCTGAGACCCCCCCTACCCCTTCCACCTCCACCATCCACCTTGCTGAGACCCTCCTACCCCTTCCACCTCCACCATCCTCCCTCCACCCTGCTGAGACCCCCCCTACCCCTTCCACCTCCACCATCCACCTTGCTGAGACCCCCCTACCCCTTCCACCTCCACCATCCTCCCTCCACCCTGCTGAGACCCCCCTTCTACCTCCACCATCCTCCCTCCACCCTGCTGAGACCCCCCTACCCCTTCCACCAGCCTCCCTCCACCCTGCTGAGACCCCCCTACCCCTTCCACCATCCTCCCTCCACCCTGCTGAGACCCCCCTACCCCTTCTACCATCCTCCCTCCACCCTGCTGAGACCCCCCTACCCCTTCCACCTCCACCAGCCTCCCTCCACCCTGCTGAGACCCCCCTACCCCTTCCACCATCCTCCCTCCACCCTGCTGAGACCCCCCTACCCCTTCTACCATCCTCCCTCCACCCTGCTGAGACCCCCCTACCCCTTCCACCTCCACCAGCCTCCCTCCACCCTGCTGAGACCCCCTACCCCTTCCACCATCCTCCCTCCACCCTGCTGAGACCCCCCTACCCCTTCCACCATCCTCCCTCCACCCTGCTGAGACCCCCCCCTACCCCTTCCACCATCCTCCCTCCACCCTGCTGAGACCCCCCTACCCCTTCCACCTCCACCAGCCTCCCTCCACCCTGCTGAGACCCCCCTACCCCTTCCACCATCCTCCCTCCACCCTGCTGAGACCCCCCTACCCCTTCTACCATCCTCCCTCCTCCCTGCTGAGACCCCCTACCCCTTCCACCTCCACCATCCTCCCTCCACCCTGCTGAGACCCCCCTACCCCTTCCACCATCCTCCCTCCACCCTGCTGAGACCCCCCTACCCCTTCCACCATCCTCCCTCCACCCTGCTGAGACCCCCCCTACCCCTTCCACCATCCTCCCTCCACCCTGCTGAGACCCCCCTACCCCTTCCACCTCCACCATCCTCCCTCCACCCTGCTGAGACCCCCCCTACCCCTTCCACCATCCTCCCTCCACCCTGCTGAGACCCCCCCTACCCCTTCCACCTCCACCATCCTCCCTCCACCCTGCTGAGACCCCCCCTACCCCTTCCACCATCCTCCCTCCACCCTGCTGAGACCCCCCCTACCCCTTCCACCTCCACCATCCTCCCTCCACCCTGCTGAGACCCCCCCTACCCCTTCCACCATCCTCCCTCCACCCTGCTGAGACCCCCCTACCCCTTCTACCATCCTCCCTCCACCCTGCTGAGACACCCTACCCCTTCCACCTCCTCCCTCCACCCTGCTGAGACACCCTACCCCTTCCACCTCCTCCCTCCACCCTGCTGAGACACCCTACCCCTTCCACCTCCACCATCCACCCTGCTGAGACACCCTACCCCTTCCACCTCCTCCCTCCACCCTGCTGAGACACCCTACCCCTTCCACCATCCTCCCTCCACCCTGCTGAGACCCCCCTACCCCTTCCACCTCCACCCTGCTGAGACACCCTACCCCTTCCACCTCCTCCCTCCACCCTGCTGAGACCCCCCCTACCCCTTCTACCTCCACCATCCACCCTGCTGAGACCACCCTACACCATCCACCATCCACCCTGCTGAGACCACCCTACAACATCCACCATCCACCCTGCTGAGACCACCCTACACCATCCACCATCCACCCTGCTGAGACCACCCTACACCATCCACCATCCACCCTGCTGAGACCCCCCCTACCCCTTCCACCTCCACCATCTTCCCTGCTGAGACCCCCCCTACCCCTTCCACCATCCACCCTGCTGAGACCACCCTACACCATCCACCCTGCTGAGACCACCCTACACCATCCACCATCCACCCTGCTGAGACCACCCTACACCTTCCACCTCCACCCTGCTGAGACCCCCCTACACCATCCACCATCCACCCTGCTGAGACCCCCCTACACCATCCACCATCCACCCTGCTGAGACCACCCTACACCATCCACCTCCACCCTGCTGAGATCCCCCTACCCCTTCCACCATCCACCCTGCTGAGACCCCCCTACACCATCCACCATCCACCCTGCTGAGACCCCCTACCCCTTCCACCTCCAACATCCACCCTGCTGAGACACCCTACTCCTTCCACCTCCAACATCCACCCTGCTGAGACCCCCTACTCCTTCCACCATCCACCCTGCTGAGACCCCCCTACACCATCCACCATCCACCCTGCTGAGACCCCCTACCCCTTCCACCTCCAACATCCACCCTGCTGAGACACCCTACCCCTTCCACCTCCAACATCCACCCTGCTGAGACACCCTACTCCTTCCACCTCCAACATCCACCCTGCTGAGACCCCCTACTCCTTCCACCATCCACCCTGCTGAGACCCCCCTACACCATCCACCATCCACCCTGCTGAGACCCCCTACTCCTTCCACCTCCAACATCCACCCTGCTGAGACCCCCTACTCCTTCCACCATCCACCCTGCTGAGACACCCTACTCCTTCCATAACACTATACACAATCTTAAAATGATAACTAAAACATTTTTAAACAGACATAATAAGTCTATAAATAAATAATTATGTGGCATGATACTGCAATTAACATTTCCCTCTGACCATCAAATGTTATTCTTTTCTTTCTGGGCCTCCACCCTGCTGAGACCCCCTACTCCTTCCACCATCCACCCTGCTGAGACCCCCCTACACCATCCACCATCCACCCTGCTGAGACCCCCTACTCCTTCCACCTCCACCATCCACCCTGCTGAGACCCCCCTTCCACCTCCACCATCTACCCTGCTGAGACCCCCCTACCCCTTCCACCATCCACCCTGCTGAGACACCCTACCCCTTCTGGCCACCGGAGGGCAGCAGAACCCTTCTGGCCACCGGAGGGCAGCAGAACCCTTCTGGCCACCGGAGGAGAGCAGAACCCTTCTGGCCACCGGAGGGCAGCAGAACCAAGCAGCAGTCTGGAAGCCTCCCAAATTGCACTATTCTCTTCATAGTGCACTTTTGACCAGTTTTTCTAGGGGACAGGCTGTCATTTGGGACGTAGGCTCAGGTGTTCCTGCTTAGACACACCTGCTCTGATAGACGTCCTCCCAGTTCTACTTCTGGGGCTGTATGATATGACACACACACACACACTAACTAATACAGAGACCTTGTTAAGACACACACACACACACACACACACACGTACAGTATACACCTGTACACACACACACACACACCTGTACACACACACACACACACACAGAGTATACACCTGTACACACACACACGTACAGTATACACCTGTACACACACCTGTACACACACACACATACAGTATACACCTGTACACACACACAGTATACACCTGTACACACACACACACAGTATACACCTGTACTCACACTTGCCCCAGACTACTTCATCCCGGGGTCCGCTTGGTTAGCTGTGCCTTGCAGCCAGGTGCATCCTAGTTAGAGAGAGAGAGAGAGAACCCTATGGTAGCCACTGCATGATGCAAACACACACACACACATTCACACACACACACATTCACATGGAGACAACTAGAGAAAAGAAACGTGACTGAGGGAGTGGAGCTCCTTGTTCCTCCTCCTATGTAGACCTAGTAACTGTAAGGACTCTGTATCTCTACTGTACAACAAGGAACAGGGACACGTGTCATATTGCACAATTACTTATTTAGGTACATTTTGACGGAAATGTATTTTTGTACATAGTTTAATATAGACAGTTTTTTTTTTTAAATGCTAAATTATCACGTAGTAACTCTAATTAGGTCAAAAATACAAGTAGACACGGTAGTTAGTGTAGAATCAGATGTACAGTACCAGTCAAAATGTTGGACAAACCTACTCATTCAAGGGTTCTAGAACATCTACTCATTCAAGGGTTTTTCTTTATTTAAAAAAAACTATTTTCTACATTGTAGACTAATTGTGAAGATGTCAAAACTATGAAATAACACATATGGAATCATGTAGTAAAAGTGTTAAACAAATCAAAATATATTTGAGATTCTTCAAAAGTAGCCACCCTTTGCACACTCTTGGCATTCTCTCAACCAGCTTCACCTGGAATGCTTTTCCAACAGTCTTGAAGGAGTTCCCACATATGCTGAGCACTTGTTGGCTTATTTTCCTTCGCTCTGCGGTCCAACTCGTCCCAAACCATCTCAACTGGGTTGAGGTCGGGTGATTGTGGAGGCCAGATCATCTGATGCAGCACTCAATCACTCTCCTTCTTGGTCAAATAGCCCTTAAACAGCCTGTAGGTCCTTGTCCTGTTGAAAAACAAATGGTAGTCCCACTAAGCGCAAACCAGAAGGGATGGCGTATAGCTGCAGAATGCTGTGGTAGCCATGCTGGTTCAGTGTGCCTTGAATTCTAAATAAATCCCTGACAGTGTCAACAGCAAAGCACCATCACACCACCTCCTCCATGCTTCATGGTGGGAACCACACATGCGGACATCATCTGTTCACCTACTCTGCGTCTCACAAAGACACAGCTGTTAGAACCAAAGATCTCGAATTTGGACTCATCAGACCAAAGGACATTGTTTATTGGCCCACACAAGTCTCTTCTTATTGGTGTTCTTTAGTAGTGGTTTCCTTGCAGCAATTAGACCAGGAAGGCCTGATTCACACAGTCTCCTCTGAACAGTTGATGTTGAGATGCGTCTGTTACTTGAACTCTCTGAAACATTTATTTGGGCTGCAATTTCTGAGGCTGGTAAATCTAATGAACGCATCCTCTGCAGCAGAGGTAACTCTGGGTCTTCCTTTCCTGTGGTGGTTCTCATGAGAGCCAGTTTCATCATAGCAATTGATGGTTTTTGCAACTGCACTTGAAGGAACTTTCAAAGTTCTTGAAATGTTCCGGATTGACTGACTGTCATGGCTTAAAGTAATTATGGACTCGTTTCTCTTTGCTTATTTGAGATGTTCTTGCCATAATATGGACTTGGTCTTTTACCAGATAGGGCTATCTTCTGTATACCACCCCTACCTTGTCACAACACAACTGATTGTCTCAAACACAAAGGAAAGAAATTCTACAAATGAACTTTTAACAAGGCACACCTGTTAATTGAAATGCATTCCAGGTGACTACCTCATGAAACTGGTTGAGAGAATGCCAAGAGGGTGTAACGCTGTCATCAAGGCAAAGGGTGACTACTTTGAAGAATCTTAAATATAAATGTTTGGGTTACTACATGATTCCATATGTGTTATTTCATAGTTTTGATGTCTTCACTATTATTATATTATCCAAACTTTTGACTGGTACTGTATATGTTGTCATTTTGGGGCTGACGTGGATATTCAATCAGAAAACCGGCATTTTGTATTGGACAGGACCATCTGTATCAACAATTTCAACGTGTGTTTGTTTTTTTACGGACAATAATGCCAAATCGCCTGTATCGTGTTAATTAACAGTGCATTAGGAAAGTATTCAGACACCTTAACTTTTTCCACATTTTGTTAAAGTTACAGCCTTATTCTAAAATGGATTAAATAAAATAATGTCCTCATCGATCTACACACAATACCCCATAATGACATCACAATACCCCATAATGACATCACAATACCCCATAATGGCAAAAACAGAAATACCTTATTGACATAAATATTCAGACCCTTTGCTATGAGACTCAACATTGAGCTCAGGTGCATCCTGTTTCCATTGATCGTCCTTGAGCTGTTTCTACAACTTGATTGGAGTCCAGCTGTGATAAATTCAATTGATTGGACACAATTTGGAAAGGCATACACCTGTCTATATAAGGTCTCACAGTTGACAGTGCACTTCAGAGCAAAAACCAAGCCATGAGGTTGGAATTGTCCGTAGAGCTCAGAGAGGGGATTGTGTCGAGGCACAGATCTGGGGAAGGGTACCATTGAAGGTCCCCAAGAACACAGTGGCCTCCATTCTTAAATGGAAGAAGTTTGGAACCACCAAGACTTTTCCTATAGCTGACCGCCCGGCCAAACTAAGCAATCGGGGGATAAGGGCCTTGGTCAGGGAGGTAGGTGACCAAGAATGGTCACTCTGACGGAGGTCCATAGTTCCTCTGTGGAGATGGGAGAACCTTCCAGAAGGACAACCATCTCTGCAGCACTCCATCAATCAGGCCTTTATGGTAGAGTGGCCAGACAGAAGCCACTCCTCAGTAAAAAGGCACATGACAGCCCGCTTGGAGTTTGCCAAAAGGCACCTAAAGGACTCTGACCATGAGAAACAAGATTCTCTGGTCTGATGAAACCAAGCATCACGTCTGGAGGAAACCTGGCACCTTGCCTACGGTGAAGCATCGTGGTGGCAACTAGTTAGGATCGAGGGAAAGATGAACAGAGAAAAGTACAGAGAGATCCTTGATGAAAACCTGCTCAAGACCTCAGACTGGGTGGGCGAAGGTTCACCTTAGATCAGGACAACGACCCTAAGCACACAGCCAAGACAACGCAGGAGTAACATCGGGACAAGTCTTTGAATGTCCTTGAGTGGCTCAGCCAGAGCCCGGACTTAAACCCAATCGAACATCTCTGGAGAAACCTGAAAATAGCTGTGCAGTGACACTCCCATCCAACCTGACAGGGCTTGAGAAGATCTGCAGAGAAGAATGAGAGAAACTCCCCAAATACAGGTGTGACAAGCTTGTAGTGTCATACCCAAGAAGACTCAAGGCTGTAATCGCTGCCAAAGGTGCTTCAACAAACTACTGAGTAAAAGGGTCTGAATACTTCTGTTGTTTCAGTTTTATATTTTTTATGAATTTGAAGAAAAAAAATCTAAACCTGTTTTTGCTTCATTGAATAACATTTGAGTAGATTTTAGAGTAAGGCTTTAACGTAACAAAAAGTGAAGCGGTCTGAATTTTTTCCCAGAATGCACTTTGTGTTGCCTTACATTCATTATGAATGGCTTGGTTTTCTGTTCCGGTTGTTTTCAGTGTTAACCCTTATCAGTGCCACTCCTGGGGTCACATTCATTATGAGTGGCTTGGTTTTCTGTTCCGGTTGTTTTCAGTGTTAACCCTTATCAGTGCCACTCCTGGGGTCACATTCATTATGAGTGGCTTGGTTTTCTGTTCCGGTTGTTTTCAGTGTTAACCCTTATCAGTGCCACTCCTGGGGTCACATTCATTATGAATGGCTTGGTTTTCTGTTCCGTTTGTTTTCATTGTAGTGTTTTGCACTACAATCCACGATAGCTAGTTCAGGTCCTATGCTGAAGTGAGGCAAGGCAGGGTAAGATGGATACAGTATTAAACTAGATAGCATCACTAATAATGCCCAAATACCTTGTTTTCAGTGTTAACCCTTATCAGTGCCACTCCTGGGGTCACATTCATTAGTGCACACTATACCAAAACCGTTTTGCAAGAACAAAAAAAAAAAAACTTTTTCCCCCTAATTGGGTTAGTCCCCTATTTCAGTCTGTCAATCTCTATGAAGATGGGAGGTGTCTACATACAGTCAGTCACAGGGTTCTCTCTTTGTACAGACTCCAAAAAAAACATGTTGCTTTTGAAGTACACTTTATTTTTGGTACTAATATTGTCATGGTAATGTAATTATCCTCATGTTTTTCACTTCCTCTTAAGTTGAAATACCACTAAAAAAAAAGTGATCCGTGTCCCTCCATAGATATGTTACACTTTCTGTGTTGCATTGTAGAACAGACAGAAATGAAAGTGTAAAGACGACATGTTCATTTTGTCGTCGGGGAAAGTTTTTGGTGGTGCAACATTCAGTATTGGGATGAATTGATTTTGAGTGACTCGATTTGGCTCGTGTAGATCATTTTAATGGTGAACTACTTCTCAAATTCAACATGGTAGGTCTACGTAGATCAAGCCCCAACAAGAAACGATTGAAAGGGTCAAAAACAAGAAATCTCTGTGAAGTTAAAGATATGTGTTTTGGAATGCTTTTGGACCCGTTACACCAGCTATCTGGGGAGGATGGACTCTTGTCATTGTGACTTTAGTAATAGTTGTATTTAGTAATAGTTGTCTTTAGTAATAGTAGTAATAGTTGTCTTTAGTAATAGTTGTCTTTAGTAATAGTTGTCTTTAGTAATAGTAGTAATAGTTGTCTTTAGTAATAGTTGTCTTTAGTAATAGTTGTCTTTAGTAATAGTTGTCTTTAGTAATAGTAGTAATAGTTGTCTTTAGTAATAGTTGTCTTTAGTAATAGTTGTCTTTAGTAATAGTTGTATTTAGTAATAGTTGTCTGTAGTAATAGTTGTATTTAGTAATAGTTGTCTTTAGTAATAGTAGTAATAGTTGTCTTTAGTAATAGTTGTATTTAGTAATAGTTGTCTGTAGTAATAGTTGTATTTAGTAATAGTTGTCTTTAGTAATAGTAGTAATAGTTGTCTTTAGTAATAGTTGTCTTTGGTAATAGTTGTCTTTGGTAATAGTTGTCTTTGGTAATAGTTGTCTTTGGTAATAGTTGTCTTTGGTAATAGTTGTCTTTGGTAATAGTTGTCTTTAGTAATAGTTGTCTTTAGTAATAGTTGTCTTTAGTAATAGTTGTCTTTGGTAATAGTTGTCTTTGGTAATAGTTGTCTTTAGTAATAGTTGTCTTTAGTAATGGTTGTTTGAAAGGCCTCAGATTGAAGGTTTATACCTTTCAACCGTTAGTGAAATGTCAGTGATGGAAATGTTGGATTGGTTTTGAGTCAAGAAAGGCTGCCTCTCAAATTGATTGTTGTCTAGATTGTCCTATCAATATACACATAATAGTTTAGGTCAAAATGCATAGTTAAGATACAGGTAACTGCCAAAGAAAGGATACGTTTGAAAACCGGTGCTTCCAGTGTGGTTCCTGAGTTAATTAAGCAATTCACATCCCATCATTATTAGGGTCCCATCTTCAGCTGCTACACTGGTCCAACCCCCAAGGCACTGGTCATTGCTGATTGGCTAGTCCAGTACATCTTTTAGAATCTAATGCCCGACCTTACTTGACTGTCACCAGCTGGACTGTTACCAGCTGGACTGTTACCAGCTGGACTGTTACCAGCTGACTGTCACCAGCTGGACTGTCACCAGCTGGACTGTCACCAGCTGGACTGTTACCAGCTGACTGTCACCAGCTGGACTGTCACCAGCTAACTGTTACCAGCTAACTGTTACCAGCTGACTGTCACCAGCTGGACTGTTACCAGCTGGACTGTCACCAGCTGGACTGTCACCAGCTAACTGTCACCAGCTGGACTGTCACCAGCTGGACTGTCACCAGCTGGACTGTCACCAGCTGGACTGTCACCAGCTGGACTGTTACCAGCTGGACTGTTACCAGCTGGACTGTCACCAGCTGGACTGTCACCAGCTGGACTGTCACCAGCTGGACTGTTACCAGCTTCCTGTCACCAGCTGGACTGTCACCAGCTAACTGTCACCAGCTTCCTGTCACCAGCTTCCTGTCACCAGCTAACTGTCACCAGCTGGACTGTCACCAGCTGGACTGTCACCAGCTGGACTGTCACCAGCTGGACTGTCACCAGCTGGACTGTCACCAGCTAACTGTTACCAGCTAACTGTTACCAGCTAACTGTTACCAGCTAACTGTTAGGCTATGATAACATGAACTCTAATTGAACCCTTTGAGCTGTCCTGCTATTGTTTATTGTTTTCTTTGTGGTATTTATTTGTGGTTCTTGGAAGTGTTTCTGGTGCTTATGGGTTACGGGTTACATACAGGGGTGGAATTGACATGTAAAAAATCTCAGCATTTTTGAGCTGAATGCCCAGTGATACAACGGTTGTGACTCGCCTTTTTCCCCACCTTCAATTCCACTCCTGGTTACATGTTTTAGATTGTTAGATTGAGAAGGAGTCCGATCAAGTATAAATCAATCAATCAAAAGATCGATAGATTGATTGAGATCAAGTATTTAAATAAATGTACACTAACCCCCCCCCCCCCCCCAATTAGTAATAAACATGGCATTGACCATCTCTGGTTGTCCTACTATAACCATCTCTGTTCTACAGACAAGTCTATCTATACTCTCTGTTGTCCTACTATAACCATCTCTGTTCTACAGACAAGTCTATCTATACTCTCTGTTGTCCTACTATAACCATCTCTGTTCTACAGACAAGTCTATCTATACTCTCTGGTGTCCTACTATAACCATCTCTGTTCTACAGACAAGTCTATCTATACTCTCTGGTGGGGGGGTTCGGAAGAGGAGAGGGATTGGCCTTGCGGCTCGCGTTGGCCTGACGGCTCGCGTTGGCCTGACGGCTCGCGTTGGCCTGACGGCTCGCGTTGGCCTTGCGGCTCGCGTTGGCCTTGCGGCTCGCGTTTGGCAGGTACCTGTTACACACATCCTTTTAAAGCTGTAATCTACTCAAACTGACACGTCTGTTTGAGATATTACCACAACTACAACAACAAAGTGATTGCAAACAGCCAACATTGTCGTCGTCCCCCCCCCCCCCCCCCCTCTGACATCATTGCACATGTGATTAGAACAGCAGTAGATGTCCTGCTATTGATTTTCCCTTGGTGATCCTCAACACTGCTTCACCAACACTACTTCATCAACCCATAACAACGATGCTGGGGGAGGACCGTGTCCATGTGTCCCCCCCCCCCCCCCCCCCCTGCAGATTCCATCTTTTTAAAGATGAAAGACAGTACTGTGTATTAGAGTTGGGGTTCATTTGTATTAAACTCAGTGACTTATTAAGGAAATTTATATGAATTTAAAATTGAATTTTGTAAAATAAGTTTTCATATAAATGTCTGGTTTTATTTCAGTTTACTTAGAAGTATTTTTTTTTCGAATTATAGTTTACTTCCTGAATGGACCGACTTCAATTCACCTCAACCCTGCTTTTATATAAAACAAGTTTGAGTTATTTGGAAAATAAAAAAAAACAGTTGTCATGTTTTGAAGTGGATTTTGGTATTGCTAACATTTTTTGTTGTTGCATTCTTTAACTAATGAAGTGCGAATAAAGATATATATTTATTACCCAAACTGCTCTGTTGTTCAATGTGTTGATGCATGCTGCTGTTTCACAGTTAGACCACCTGCCATTGGTTTTGCTCTCCTTTATGTTGACATTTTATATTTAACCAGGCAAGTCAGTTGAGAACAAATTATTTATTTACAATGACGGCCAGCCAGGGAACAGTGAGTTTAACTGTCTTGTTCAGCGGCAGAAAGACAGATTTTTACCTTGTCAGCTCAGGGGATTCGATCTAACAACCTTTTGGTTACTAGTCCAACACTCTAACCACTAGGCTACGCTGCCACACCAGGAAAATGCAGTGTCCCATAGAGATTTAAGCATAAAGACCTGGTGGCATATGGCCTATATATCATGGCTAAGGGGTGTTAGGAGTTTAAAAACGGTATTACCAAAACTACTGAGTGAGGATGACAGTAGACCACCGGACAGTGCTGTTTGATAGTGGATATAAACACTACTAAAATGTATTTTCTTCTTTGAAAGTGAAGGATTTATGTGAATTAAATATATGTTTTCTGCCTCCGTTTGCTATTTGAAACTCCGTTTGTTGACGTCAGCATTTCGGTTACATAGAAACCATTATAAACCCCACAGCACCTGCTTCAGCACCGTCTCTTGAGTATTTCCCCTTTCATACAACAACCACTTGCTCATTTTCTAAAAAGTTTTGTAGTAGGACAATATAGGTATCTTTATAATACAATTGAACAGGGTATGGAGAGGAACTACTACTGGGTAGTGGATGAGTGACTCACTTTTTGATATCCGTCATCTTAAATGGTGTGCGTTCGTGCTTGTCTCTCGTGCGTGACTGAGTGTGCGATATTGGGGCATGCGCACGAAGGCACGTCTGACCTGGGTGCCATGTTTTCGGTATTTGTGAGAAATAACGCGCATGCGCCCTGGTAGGAACCACCGCACGGCCGGCGTCAGGCTCGAGACGGCAGGGATTGCAGATTTTCCCTGTCAGACAGACGGAAGGAATGAGAAAGGGCGAAGGACTGGGGAGCCACTGACACACGGACAGACAGGGGCCCAGAGAGAGAGAGAGGACGAGATGGAGGAATGAAGGAATCATATCAGGGAATAAGAAAACGGCTGGATTAATAATTGAAACCATTACACTTTACAACCAGCGACACCGCAGATGCCATCTGTTTAGCATCGGTTTGTGCAATAATCCCGTGTATTGCCGCGATTCCTTCATTCAAGGAGAAAAAGCGGAGAGCCACCTGGCTACTATCATAGAGCGGAGTACAATGACAACCTGGTGAATGTAGGATAATCTATCTAACCAACGGAATGCAATACAACCGGAATAAAGGACCGTTCCGGGTGAGCATCACCAACCGGGAGTGATGAGAAGAACCACGGGGAGACAGGACCGTGTTTCTGCTGTCGCCTGTCAAGGGTATTCTTCCTGTGTGTTGTGGACTGAACATTTATTCTTCCAGCACCCTCCTCCTCCTCCCCTCCTCCACCGGTGTCGTCTGGGGGTTGTAACATGGAGAGCTCCAGTGGCTCTGGGATCAGCGAATCCACCAAACCGCCAAACCACCAGTTGGAGAAGAAACGGTTAAACCGAGCATCGTCTCCGGCCAGGCCGTTCCTGAAGGATGTCCACTCCTTCCGCTCCTCGCCCAAACCAACGGTTATCGTACCAAAATCCCCCAAACTGACCAAGCATCAGCACTCTTCTCCTGTGCCCGTGTCATCCAATCAAAGCCGCATCACCAGGCGCACCCCAACCGGAGCGAAGGATAACAAACCAGCCGCGGTGAAAAGTCACAGCACCAAGTCCTCCACAGGCACGAAAAAGACTGTTAAGGTCATCCAACATGCAGCCCCGGAGCATAAAACGACCACCGCCAGCAAACCGACTTCGGACAGCAGTCCACACCTCGCCCTCAAAGCCAAGAAGAGTAAAATAGCCACTCTGACCGCGTCTCACCACCGCCCACTCAGCCATGCCTCACCAATCCGCGTCCCAACCGGTGCTATCCCTGTCGGCAGGGTCAGTCAGACGGACAGCAACTCCGATCTCTCCGACTGTCCCTCTGAGCCCCTATCCGAAGAACAACGCCTGACCGCGGCCGCCAGCAGCGACGGGGAGTCGGGGGGCTCTGGGTCCAGCGACAGGGATCATGTGGGAGCGGATTATCCTCTGCAGGCAGGAGCATCAGCAACAGACGCGGCAGGGGCTACTGCTTGTAGTGGTGGGCTTTCATTGCGCACCGCGGAGGGTAGCGCGGAGGGTGCGGTAGTGGCAGCAGCGGGGAAAGGCGGCATGGCTCAGGCTCCAGGAGCAGGTGCTCACGGTCACGGAGGAGATGGGAGTAAACAGGAGAAATCATCAACAAGCGCACCATTTATAAAACCGGAATGCAGCAAGGAGATAACCGATGAGGATTTGATACGGGAAATCGAAGACCTACGTTCTGAAAACGACTACCTCAAGGTAAAGAAGGCTGTGGGAATGATTTATATTTCTCATAAATTATCACAGTCTCTTATTTATGGCAATAGATCGTGTGTAAATCCATAGTGTTGTTTCTGCATCGCCAATTGCTGTAGTCAGTGTAGGCTGCTGTAGTAGTAATAGCCTCATTGATTATAGTGTTATATTTGCAGCCACTGAATCACTGTATCATTTTTTTGAATGACTTCAGATCCTCACTGTTGGTTTGCAGTGACATTTACCTGCTATTCGCTGATGGCTCCTGTTGATATAGTTGACTACCGTCTGGTTGTGTGTTGGAACCTAGAAGTCTGCTTGGGACATGATGTATCATCAGGTTATTGATGTTCTCATCATTTAAATCCCAAATGAGATGTGTCTTTCATCACAAAAAAACCATGGTAACACAATAATAATCTTCAATCTCATCGTGTTTTTTTTTTTTTAATGGTCTGAAAAATATCTGTCTTTTAAATTAAATAGATTTTGAATGGTCAAAAAAACATTTATTCTCTAAATTAAATAGATTTTAAATGGTCAAAAAAACATTTATTCTCTAAATTTAAAAGATTTTGAATGGTCAAAAAAACATTTATTCTCTAAATTAAATAG
>NC_048592.1:40068492-40095992 GCF_013265735.2 Oncorhynchus mykiss | reverse complement strand
TGTCTCCATGTACCTGTGTCTCCATGTACCTGTGTCTCCATGTGACTGTGTCCCCATGTGACTGTGTCCCCATGTGACTGTGTCCCTGTGCAGGTGGCCAAAGATGTGTCAGTGCGTTTGCACAACGAGCTGGAGAATGTAGAAGACAAGAGGACCAGGGCTGAAGATGAGAATGAGCTGCTGAGACAGAAGATCATCGAGGTGGAGATCTCTAACCAGGCTCTGCACAATGAACTGGACAGAACCAAAGAGGTAGGAGAGGAGGAGGAGGGGGAGGGGGGAGGAGGAGGAGGAGAAGGGGCAGGAGGAGGAGGAGGAGGAGGGGGAGGGGGGGGGAGGAGGAGGAGATATCTAAACAGGCTTTACTAGGGATCAGGGATCATCAACTAGATTCAGCCGCGGGCTGATTTTTTTTCTTGAGCGGATGGTTGGGGGACCGGAACGTAATTACAAATCATTTGTCGACTGCAAATTGACCGCAAGAAGCCCAAACAGATATAATATTTGACTACAACATAATCATTTAAAATCTTGCTTACATTTGTATGCGATCACATACAGTTCATTCCGGAAAGGATTCAGACCCCTTGCCTTTTTCCACATTTTGTTACGTTACAGCCTTATTCTAAACTGAATAAAAAATTCTCATCAATCTACACACAATACCCCACAATTATATCACAATACGCCACAATGACATCACAATGACATCACAATACCCCACAATGACATCACAATACGCCACAATGACATCACAATGACATCACAATACCCCACAATGACATCACAATACGCCACAATGACATCACAATACCCCACAATGACAAAGCAAAAACAGTTTAAAAAAAAAAAAAACACATTTACATAGAGTAACCAGTTAAAAGTTTGGACACACCTACTCATTCAAGGGTTTTTCTCTATTTTTTTTACTATTTTCTACATTGTAGACTAATAGTGAAGACATCACAACTATGAAATAACACATATGGAATTATGTAGTAACCAAAAAAGTGTTAAACAAATCCAAATATATTTTACCTTGATGACCTTTTGCCTTAATGACAGCTTTGCACATCTGATCTCAGCTTTGACGCGACAAGCTTGTCACACCTGTATTTGGGGAGTTTCTCCCATTCTTCTCCACAGATCCTCTCAAACTCTGTCAGGTTGGATGGGGAGCGTCGCTGCACAGCTATTTTCAGGTCTCTCCAGAGATGTTCGATCGATCGGGTTCAAGTCCGGGCTCTGGCTGGGCCACTCAAGGACATTCAGAGAGACTTGTCCCAAATCCACTCCTACGTTGTATTGGCTGTGTGCTTAGGGTCGTTGTCCTGTTAAAAGCTTCACCTGTCCCTCGATCCTGACTAGTCTCCCAGTCCCTGCCGCCGAAAAACATCCCCACAGCATGATACTGCCACCACCATACTTCATCATAGACATGACGTGACACAGACATGACGCTTGGCATTCAGGCCAAAGAGTTCTCCCATCTCCACAGAGGAACTCTGGAGCTCTGTCAGAGTGACCATCAGGTTCTTGGTCACCTCCCTGACCAAGGCCCTTTTCCCCTGATTGTTCAGTTTGGCCGGACAGCTCTTGGAAGAGTCTTGGTGGTTCCATACTTCTTCCATTGAAGAATGATGGAGGCCACTGTGTTCTTGGGGACCTTCAATGCTGCAGAAATGTTTTGGTACCCTTCCCCAGATCTGTGCCGTGACACAATCCTGTCTTGGGGGTCTACGGACAATTCCTTCGACCTTATGACTTGGTTTTTGCTCTGACATACACTGTCAACTGTGGGACCTTCTATAGTCAGGTATGTGCCTGGCCTAATACAACCTGGCCTGTTAAAACTACACCCTGGCCTAATACACCATGGCCTATTAAAACTACACCCTGGCCTAATAAAACTACACCCTGGCTAAATAAAACTACACCCTGGCTAAATAAAACTACACCCTGGTTAAATAAAACTACACCCTGGCCTAATAAAACTACACCCTGGCCTAATAAAACTATACCCTGGCCTAATAAAACTACACCCTGGCCTAATAAAACTACACCCTGGCTAAATAAAACTACACCCTGGCTAAATAAAACTACACCCTGGCCTAATAAAACTACACCCTGGGCCAAATTCGTCCCTCAGGCCGACAGTTGGGGATCCCTGCCCAACACAATGAACTGGACAAAGAGATAGGGGGGAGATGATGGTGGTGGTGATGAAGATGAGGAGGAAGAGGAGGATCATAATAAGGTAGAAGTTAAAACGGTCACACAGATTCTGTTCAGTGAAAAGGTCTGATTGATCAGCGTCTGTGGCCTGTTAGCTCAGAGGTGATGCATTCTGCGTATAATGAGATGAGAAGCAGCTATTCTGGGTGGTGTGTGTTTGTGCGTGCGCGTGCGTGCGTGTGCGTACAGCATGCTGTTGTCTGTGCATTAGGTGTGTGTTTGAGGGTCTGCCTGCTGTGTGTATGTCAGTGTCAGCTTTAAAAGGCTAATGGACAATGACAGAGTGATGGGTACAAATCTGTCTGGGAGCAGAGAGAGAGAGAGAGATAAGGCTGCTGCTAAACGGGCAGTGCAGGCAATATGGTCGAGCCACACACTGTATGGAGCTTCAATGGGAATCTATACAGATAGCTGCCCTGTTTGAGTTCTCTCAGCTGAGCCTGTCACATTAGTTGATCCATGTCAGGTTCCTAAGCCCCTGAGTACGGGGACGTCTCTACCTTTTATGAACTTACCATTTATTGACGCTATTTGACATCGTTGACCTACTGATAACATTTGGTGTTAATGTTGACAGGCAAAGTTCACTTAAATAATAATAATGGTAATTTAGGCTTCATTAAAAAAAACGCAACAAAATTTGTGACCCACTACCTCAAAACATTTTTTATGTAGCAAAATTTGTTTAGTTTTTTATTATTATAATTTTTTACATTGGATACAAGTAGAGACTCGACTTGGTATATAATCGACTGCAGCTGAGGAACAATGGGAAAGTAAATTCTGCTTTGGAAGTTGCTAAACTTGTATCCCCACTTTTGAGAAAATGGCCCTTGAATGTTTTAGTACACCTACTGGAGAGCTTAGCTGTGTTCGAATACCCGTACTAAACATTCTGTATACCACATACTTAATGAATACCCGTACTAAACATTCTGTATACCACATACTTAATGAATACCCGTACTAAACATTCTGTATACCACATACTTAATGAGTATTTACTAAATTTAGCTCATTTTAGTGTACTGTAAACAAACTGTATCCTTTCAGTTGAGTGTACTAGCGCTTTGCCTGTCTTCCTGGGAAATTGATGCTGTTGCTATGCAACGTCTTGCTAGCTTTGTTAGCATAGAAATTGCTAGCTAGACATTTTACGACTTCGGATGTGTTTGTAAATTCCATCTGGAGTGCGCTCTGGGCGTTCGTTTAAAAAAAAATGCACTTCTGAGCATTGAGCAGTGAGCAGTGGACGCTCTGGCCGAGGAGTGGGTTGATCCGAGTGTTCTGACCTCAGTCAGAACACAGCAGTCAAGCACCCAAGCTAACTGTCTAACGTTGGTTAGCTTGCTAGCTACTTCCAGACACAAATGAGAGAACACCTCACTCTGACCATTTTACTCACCCTAGCAGAGCTGGTTAGGCTGTTTTCATGTTATCCAGAGCGTCGGTGACTGTAACTGTGCTGCTGACAACAATTTAATTACGCATTTTTTTGCCAACGTTTACTTGGGTGTTGAGCGTTTGTAAATTCATCAGTTATTCTGTGCTCTGGCACACTCAGACGAGAGTGCTCTGAAATCGGAGTAGATAGCCAGAGCGAATTAACAATGACCATTGAGAACGCACAACGACTATACCACTAAGCTAAGAATTACATATAGTTAATATACTGGCAAGTTCCATGTATTAGTAGCTAGCTAACATACCGGTACATACTGCTGTAATGCTATGTGGTCCATAAGGATAGAGTAGCTAACATACTGCTATAATGATATGTGGTCCATAAGGATAGAGTAGCTAACATACTGGTACATACTGCTGTAATGCTATGTGGTCCATAAGGATATAGTAGCTAACATACTGGTACATACTGCTGTAATGCTATGTGGTCCATAAGGATATAGTAGCTAACATACTGGTACATACTGCTGTAATGATATGTGGTCCATAAGGATAGAGTAGCTAACATACTGGTACATACTGCTGTAATGCTATGTGGTCCATAAGGATATAGTAGCTAACATACTGCTGTAATGCTATGTGGTCCATAAGGATAGAGTAGCTAACATACCGGTACATACTGCTGTAATGCTATGTGGTCCATAAGGATATAGTAGCTAACATACCGGTACATACTGCTGTAATGCTATGTGGTCCATAAGGATAGAGTAGCTAACATACCGGTACATACTGCTGTAATGCTATGTGGTCCATAAGGATAGAGTAGCTAACATACTGGTACATACTGCTGTAATGCTATGTGGTTCATAAGGATAGAGTAGCTAACATACTGGTACATACTGCTGTAATGCTATGTGGTCCATAAGGATAGAGTAGCTAACATACCGGTACATACTGCTGTAATGCTATGTGGTTCATAAGGATAGAGTAGCTAACATACTGGTACATACTGCTGTAATGCTATGTGGTCCATAAGGATAGAGTAGCTAACATACTGCTGTAATGCTATGTGGTTCATAAGGATAGAGTAGCTAACATACTGGTACATACTGCTGTAATGCTATGTGGTTCATAAGGATAGAGTAGCTAACATACTGCTGTAATGCTATGTGGTCCATAAGGATAGAGTAGCTAACATACTGCTGTAATGCTATGTGGTCCATAAGGATAGAGTAGCTAACATACTGGTACATACTGCTGTAATGCTATGTGGTCCATAAGGATAGAGTAGCTAACATACTGCTGTAATGCTATGTGGTCCATAAGGATAGAGTAGCTAACATACTGGTACATACTGCTGTAATGCTATGTGGTCCATAAGGATAGAGTAGCTAACATACTGCTGTAATGCTATGTGGTTCATAAGGACAGAGTAGCTAACATACTGGTACATACTACTGTAATGCTATGTGGTCCATAAGGATAGAGTAGCTAACATACTGGTACATACTGCTGTAATGCTATGTGGTTCATAAGGATAGAGTAGCTAACATACTGGTACATACTGCTGTAATGCTATGTGGTCCATAAGGATAGAGTAGCTAACAAACTGGTACATACTGCTGTAATGCTATGTGGTTCATAAGGATAGAGTAGCTAACATACTGGTACATACTGCTGTAATGCTATGTGGTCCATAAGGATAGAGTAGCTAACAAACTGGTACATACTGCTGTAATGCTATGTGGTTCATAAGGATAGAGTAGCTAACATACTGGTACATACTGCTGTAATGCTATGTGGTTCATAAGGATATAGTAGCTAACATACTGGTACATACTGCTGTAATGCTATGCGGTCCATAAGGATAGAGTAGCTAACATACTGGTACATACTGCTATAATGCTATGTGGTCCATAAGGATAGAGTAGCTAACATACTGGTACATACTGCTATAATGCTATGTGGTCCATAAGGATAGAGTAGCTAACATACTGGTACATACTAGTTCTATATACTAGTTCATACTATATAATATACTGGTTCTATATACTAGTTCATACTATATACTAGTTCTATATACTGGTTCTATATACTAGTTCATACTATATACTAGTTCTATGTACTAGTTCTATATACTAGTTCATACTATATACTAGTTCTATATACTAGTTCATACTATATACTAGTTCTCTATACTAGTCATATATACTAGTTCATACTATATACTAGTTTTATATACTAGTTCTATATATTAGTTCTATATACTAGTTTATACTAGTTCTATATACTGGTTCTATATACTAGTTCTATATACTAGTTCTATATACTAGTTCTATATACTGGTTCTATATACTAGTTCATACTATATACTTGTTCTCTATACTAGTCCATACTATATACTAGTTCTATATACTAGTTCTATATACTAGTTCTCTATACTAGTTCATACTATATACTAGTTCTATATACTAGTTCATACTATATACTAGTTCATACTGTATACTAGTTCTCTATACTAGTTCTATATACTAGCATACTATATACTAGTTCTATATACTAGTTCATACTAGTTCTATATACTAGTTCATACTATATACTAGTTCTATATACTAGTTCATACTAGTTCTATATACTAGTTCATACTATATACTAGTTCTATATACTAGTTCATACTATATACTAGTTCTATATACTAGCATACTATATACTAGTTCTATATACTAGTTCTATATACTAGTTCTATATACTAGTTCATACTATATACTAGTTCTATATACTAGTTCATACTAGTTCTATATACTAGTTCTATATACTAGTTCTCTATACTAGTTCATACTATATACTAGTTCTATATACTAGTTCATACTATATACTAGTTCATACTGTATACTAGTTCTCTATACTAGTTCTATATACTAGCATACTATATACTAGTTCTATATACTAGTTCATACTAGTTCTATATACTAGTTCATACTATATACTAGTTCTATATACTAGTTCATACTATATACTAGTTCATACTATATACTAGTTCATACTATATACTAGTTCTATATTTTTTTTAATTTTACCTTTATTTAACCAGGCAAGTCAGTTAAGAACAAATTCTTATTTTCAATGACGGCCTAGGATCCTGTTCAGGGGCAGAACGACAGATTTGTACCTTGTCAGCTCGGGGGTTTGAACTTGCAACCTTCCGGTTACTAGTCCAACGCTCCACTAGCCACTAGGCTACCCTGCCGCTATATACTAGTTATATATGTTCTATATACTAAGCCTTAGCCCCACCCATTCAGCATCGTTCACATCCTCTTAAGCCTTAGCCCCACCCATTCAGCATCGTTCACATCCTCTTAAGCCTTAGCCCCGCCCATTCAGCATCGTTCACATCCTCTTAAGCCTTAGCCCCGCCCATTCAGCATCGTTCACATCCTCTTAAGCCTTAGCCCCACCCATTCAGCATCGTTCACATCCTCTTAAGCCCTAGCCCCACCCATTCAGCATCGTTCACATCCTCTTAAGCCTTAGCCCCACCCATTCAGCATCGTTCACATCCTCTTAAGCCTTAGCCCCGCCCATTCAGCATCGTTCACACCCTCTTAAGCCTTAGCCCCGCCCATTCAGCATCATTCACACCCTCTTAAGCCTTAGCCCCGCCCATTCAGCATTGTTCACACCCTCTTAGGCCTTAGCCCCGCCCATTCAGCATCGTTCACATCCTCTTAAGCCTTAGCCCCGCCCATTCAGCATCGTTCACACCCTCTTAAGCCTTAGCCCCGCCCATTCAGCATCCTTCACACCCTCTTAAGCCTTAGCCCCGCCCATTCAGCATCGTTCACACCCTCTTAAGCCTTAGCCCCGCCCATCTCATTAAGGATCCACATGTGATGAAGGCCCAGGACCTTCAACACCGATCCAGGTTTCTGACATTAAGTTTTAAAATGCTTTGGTATTCTCCTTATTTCATGATGTCATGGCACTCAGTGCCAGAGGCAGCAAAGCAACCCCAAAACATCACTGAACCCTCCTCCATGTTTGACTGTAGGGAAGGTGTCCTGTCCTTTGAAAGCTTATATTTTGTTTTCTGTAAACACAGAGATGGTGTGTGCTTTACCAACAAACAAAAAAACTCTTATTTGGTATCATCCGTCCACAGGACATTCTCCCAGATGGATTTTTGGCATGTTCAGGTGTGTTAATGGCTTACGGGAAAACAAGCTACAGACATGGCTTACTGCAAGGAACACAACACATGAATAATGACTGTAAGCTAGCTAGTTACCTAGATAATACACTTAGTTTATTTATTGGGAAATAATTGCTATCTAGCTAGCTACACTGAATACCACCATTGTTGCTGCAGCCAGCAAGCTAACTAGCTAACCAAAACGTGGCTAACTACCAAATGAAAATAATTAAGCTATTTCTGTACGTTACCATATGTCACGTTCTGACCTTAGTTCTGTTATTATATCTTTGTTTTAGTATGGTCAGGGCGTGAGTTGGGGTGGGTTATCTATGTTAGTTTTAGTATGGTCAGGGCGTGAGTTGGGTGGGTTGTCTATGTTAGTTTTTCTATGATTTTCTGGTATGGTATGGTTCTCAATCAGAGGCAGTTGTCAATCGTTGTCCCTGATTGAGAACCATATTTAAGGAGCCTGTTTTCTATTGTGTTTCGTGGGTGATTGTTTTCTGTTTTCTGTTGTGTGTCTGCACCAGCCAGAACTGTTTTCGGTCGTTTCTTTTTGTTATTTTGTTATTTCCATGTTAATTTAATAAATATGGACACGTCCCACGCTGCACCTTGGTCCTCACCTTCATCCACCGATGACGGCCGTTACACCATTTATAGCTAGTTAGACCCTTTCTGACAGTTGTACTGTGAACAACACAAGGTTAGCTAGCTGGATATCTAGCTAGGAAAGCTAGTTCTAGTTTTGCTTAGCTACAGTAGCCAAGACAATTTTATGATCATGATCATCTCCTGGCCAAATTTTGTTTGCTTTGAAAAGATACACAAATTTTATTACTATCAAAGATCCCTGTAAACATTTAAAATGATGTAAAGTTTTTTTATTATAGTTAGTTAGAAGGAGAACAACGTCTTGTCTTCTCATTCGGATAAAATCCGACCGACCACCGACTGTCACAGCGCAGCACAAGTGGAAAAAAATGAAAACTACTTTGAAATCAGGCCACCAGGTTATTATTTCCTGACTGAAATAGCTGGATCAAATGGAAACCGTGAAATAGATTTGTGATTGTGTTCTCGACAGTACAATATCGAACATGTGAGGGCAGAAATTGTGCGCCAATATCAGATAACTTTGAACCTTTTCAAACGACGACATTTTCACAATGCCTTCAAATTAATACATTATCAAACATTCCAAAGCAACATGTTGACAGGAAGCCACGCCTCCTTTCGTGTTAAATCAAGCATACAACATCTACCCTGACCAAAATATTATTGCTGATCATTTAATGATGTATTTAGCTGTTGTAATAAAGGTTTGGAAAAACAGGGTAAGCTTTGCCTGTCAGCTTTTTAAAGAAGTTTAACTTATCCGGATCCTAAGCACCTGATATCTGACCTCAGTACACCACACCTCCACCTTGTCGTTTGCTGATGCAGCAACTATCAGGTGTAGACTAAATATTTATTTGACATTGTTTGACTTTGTTGACTTTTCCAGAGCTCTCTGGCCCCTAGTGGGGTTAATCCAGGGTTCCCCAAATGGCCCACGGTTGGTTTTATTTGGAACCCCAAGTGTTCTGATCCAAAAATTAAATAAAACAACATTTAAAAAATGGTGTTGGACATAGAAGACTGTAAAAAAAACCCACAAATAACCCACCAGGAAATCATCTCCAACAACAAATCTGTTCCCATACGCATAATAGAGAGACTTGTGATCGTAGCAAGGTTTGAAAATATATATATTTTTTTGTCAAACATTATATCTGTTTGGGCTTCTTGCGGTCAATTTGCAGTCTACAAATGATTTGTAATTACGTTCCGGTCCCCCGACCATCCGCTCAAGAAACAATCGTCCCGCGGCTGAATCTAGTTGATGACCCCTGATCCCTAGGCTGTAATACAGAGAGATGGGTAGGTCTGTGACGGTCATGGTATTTTGGATGACTGTTTTGGATGATAATTGGCCAGTCAAATGACCGCAGCCACCGTAATAGCCGTTTCGAATAGAAATTATATATATTTAAAAAATATTATATTTTAATTGTTTTGTTTTGGTGCATATTTTCTGCTCTGCTCCTGACTCCTGATAAATAGAATGGCTGTCCCCTTTTCAACTCATTGATGGCATAATGGATGGCCTGGTGGCCATTGCGAGTGTGACCATAGGAACAAAGCAGGAAGTAAAATATGTGATTTGTTGATTCAACTCAACTGACATTAGTCACATCAATTAGCATAATTTAAATGAATATTCTACATTACCATGGAAATGATTGCATCACAATACCAGGAAGCCATTACGAGTGTACCCCTGAGTTTACCGCTGAAATTGCCAGGGTTAGAAGGTCCCAAGCCTGTTCTATTCCTATGTGTGCTGCTGTTGCATTGTGGGTGGCATTGCCTAGGCAACTGAAGACTCGTTTGCTTATTTCAGCAAGGAGCAACAAAGCATCATCACATTGTCCATGTTACGTCAGAGATGAAAACCAGCACGAATGCCCGGCCGTCCCGTCTAAAGTCAAATATTCGTTACACAAAAGCAAAACAAACAAAAATGTGTTTATATACATATACATACATATACTGTATATCTCTTTCTACAGTACCAGTCAAAAGTTTGGACGCACCTACTCACTCAAGGGTTTTTCTTTATTTTTTACTATTTTCTACATTGTAGAATAATAGTGAAGACATCAAAACTATGAAATAACACATATGGAATCATGTAGTAACCAAAACAGCATAAAACAAATCAAAATATTTTTTTCTATTTTAGATTCTTCAAAATAGCCACCCTTTGCTTTGCACAATCTTGGCATTCTCTCAACCAGCTTCACCTGGAATGCTTTTCCAACTGTCTTGAAGGAGTTCCCACATATGCTGAGAACTTGTTGGCTGCTTTTCCTTCACTCTGCGATCCAACTCGTCCCAAACCATCTCAACTAGGTTGAGGTCGGGTGATTGTGGAGGCCAGATCATCTGATGCAGCACTCTATCACTCTCCTTCTTGGTCAAATAGCCCTTAAACAGCCTGGAGGTGTGTTGGGTCATTGTCCTTGAATTCTGCCTTGAATGCCTTGAATTCTAAATAAATCACTGACAGTGTCACCAGCAAAGCACACCCACACTGTCACACCTCCTCCTCCATGCTTCACGGTGGGAACCACACATACGGAGATCATCTGTTCACCTACTTTGCGTTTCACAAAGACACGGCTGATAGAACCAAAAATCTCAAATTTGGACTCATCAGACCAAAAGACACCAATAAGGAGAAGAGACTGAAGGACAGATTTCCAATGTCTAATGTCCATTGCTTGTGTTTATTGGCTCAAGCAAGTCTCTTCTTCTTATTGGTGTCCTTTAGTAGTGGTTTCTTTGCAGCAATTCGACCATGAAGGCCTGATTCACACAGTCTCCTCTGAACAGTTGATGTTGAGATGTCTGTTACTTGAACTCTGTGAAGCATTTATTTGGGCTGCAATTTCTGAGGCTGGTAACTCTAATTAACTTATCCTCTGCAGCAGAGGTAACTCTGGGTCTTCCTTTCCTGTGGCGGTCCTTGAGAGCCAATTTCATCATAGTGCTTGATGGTTTTTGCGATTGACTGACCATCATGTCTTAACTTTTGGAATTTCATTCCTTGTTAATGAGCCAATCAGGTGTGTTGTGACAAGGTAGGGGTGGTAAACAGACAATAGCCATATTTGGTAAAAGACCAAGTCCATATTATGGCAAGAACAACTCAAATAAGCAAAGAGAAACAACAGTCCATCATTACTTTAAAACTTGCTAGGGCTAGGGTCCTTTTTTCAGAATTTCCGCCTGACTGACGCGCCCAAAGTAAACTGCCTGTTACTCAGGCCCAGAAGCCAGGATATACATATGATTAGTAGCATTGGATAGAAAACACTCTGAAGTTTGTAGAAATTATGAGACAGACAGATAGGAGGTGTAGAGTGAGGATGGAATGAGACAGACAGATAGGAGGTGTAGAGTGAGGATGGGATGAGACAGACAGATAGGAGGTGTAGAGTGAGGATGGGATGAGACAGACAGATAGGAGGTGTAGAGTGAGGATGGGATGAGACAGACAGATAGGAGGTGTAGAGTGAGGATGGGATGAGACAGACAGAGAGGAGGTGTAGAGTGAGGATGGGATGAGACAGACAGATAGGAGGTGTAGAGTGAGGATGGGATGAGACAGACAGATAGGAGGTGTAGAGATGATAGGATGAGACAGACAGATAGGAGGTGTAGAGATGATGGGATGAGACAGACAGATAGGAGGTGTAGAGTGAGGATGAGATGAGACAGACAGATAGGAGGTGTAGAGAGGATGGGATGAGGGAGACAGATAGGAGGTGTAGAGTGAGGATGGGATGAGGGAGACAGATAGGAGGTGTAGAGTGAGGATGGGATGAGACAGACAGATATGAGGTGTAGAGGGAGGTTGGGATGAGGTGTAGAGTGAGGATGGGATGAGACAGACAGATAGGAGGTGTAGAGTGAGGATGGGATGAGACAGACAGATAGGAGGTGTAGAGGGAGGATGGGATGAGGTGTAGAGTGAGGATGGGATGAGGGAGACAGATACAGGGGGAGGTGTAGAGTGAGGATGGGATGAGACAGACAGATAGGAGGTGTAGAGTGAGGATGGGATGAGACAGACAGAAAGGAGGTGTAGAGGTAGGATGGGATGAGGTGTAGAGATGATGGGATGAGGGAGACAGATAGGAGGTGAGGATGGGATGAGGGAGACAGATACAGGGGGAGGTGTAGAGTGAGGATGGGATGAGACAGACAGATAGGAGGTGTAGAGAGGATGGGATGAGACAGACAGATACAGGGGGAGGTGTAGAGGGAGGATGGGATGAGACAGACAGATAGGAGGTGTAGAGTGAGGATGGGATGAGGGAGACAGATAGGAGGTGCAGAGATGATGGGATGAGACAGACAGATAGGAGGTGAGGATGGGATGAGGGAGACAGATACAGGGGGAGGTGTAGAGTGAGGATGGGATGAGACAGACAGATACAGGGGGAGGTGTAGAGATGATGGGATGAGACAGACAGATAGGAGGTGTAGAGATGATGGGATGAGACAGACAGATAGGAGGTGTAGAGTGAGGATGGGATGAGACAGACAGATAGGAGTTGTAGAGAGGATGGGATGAGGGAGATAGATACATTATGTGTGAAGCTGCTCTCCTTCCCTCGTCTCTAACTGATTACTGTTTCTCTCCACTCCCCTGAGGTTTGCCCCAGATGAACACTGGCTGGCTGGGAGCCTGGCAGCTTCTAGAGCTAGCTGGAGCTGGGGCTAGCTGCGGTCTGCCTCTAGTGACTCCTTTCCTCTGCTCCTCTCCTTATCTCCTAACCTTGTCCTTTCCTCTACTCCTCTCCTTATTTCCTACTCTTGACTCCTTTCCTCTGCTCCTCTCCTTATCTCCTAACCTTGTCCTTTCCTCTACTCCTCTCCTTATCTCCTACTCTTGACTCCTTTCCTCTGCTCCTCTCCTTATCTCCTAACCTTGACTCCTTTCCTCTGCTGATACAGCAGGCCAGCTGCTCTGTCCACATGGTTAGACAGGATACAGTAGGCCAGTTGCTCTGTCCACATGGTTAGACAGGATACAGTAGGCCAGCTGCTCTGTCCACATGGTTAGACAGGATACAGAAGACCAGCTGCTCTGTCCACATGGTTAGACAGGATACAGTAGGCCAGCTGCTCTGTCCACATGGTTAGACAGGATACAGTAGGCCAGCTGCTCTGTCCACATGGTTAGACAGGATACGGTAGGCCAGCTGCTCTGTCCACATGGTTAGACAGGATACAGTAGGCCAGCTGCTCTGTCCACATGGTTAGACAGGATACAGTAGGCCAGCTGCTCTGTCTACATGGTTTGACAGGATACAGAAGACCAGCTGCTTTGTCCACATGGTTAGACAGGATACAGTAGGCAAGCTGCTCTGTCCACATGGTTAGACAGGATACAGTAGGCCAGCTGCTCTGTCCACATGGTTAGACAGGATACAGAAGAGCAGCTGCTCTGTCCACATGGTTAGACAGGATACAGAAGACCAGCTGCTCTGTCCACATGGTTTGACAGGATACAGTAGGCCAGCTGCTCTGTCCACATGGTTAGACAGGATACAGTAGGCCAGCTGCTCTGTCTACATGGTTAGACAGGATACAGAAGACCAGCTGCTCTGTCCACATGGTTAGACAGGATACAGTAGGCCAGCTGCTCTGTCCACATGGTTAGACAGGATACAGTAGGCCAGCTGCTCTGTCCACATGGTTAGACAGGATACAGTAGGCCAGCTGCTCTGTCCACATGGTTAGACAGGATACAGTAGGCCAGCTGCTCTGTCTACATGGTTAGACAGGATACAGAAGACCAGCTGCTCTGTCCACATGGTTAGACAGGATACAGTAGGCCAGCTGCTCTGTCCACATGGTTAGACAGGATACAGTAGGCCAGCTGCTCTGTCCACATGGTTAGACAGGATACAGTAGGCCAGCTGCTCTGTCCACATGGTTAGACAGGATACAGTAGGCCAGCTGCTCTGTCCACATGGTTAGACAGGATACAGTAGGCCAGCTGCTCTGTCCACATGGTTAGACAGGATACAGTAGGCCAGCTGCTCTGTCTACATGGTTTGACAGGATACAGAAGACCAGCTGCTTTGTCCACATGGTTAGACAGGATACAGTAGGCAAGCTGCTCTGTCCACATGGTTAGACAGGATACAGTAGGCCAGCTGCTCTGTCCACATGGTTAGACAGGATACAGAAGAGCAGCTGCTCTGTCCACATGGTTAGACAGGATACAGAAGACCAGCTGCTCTGTCCACATGGTTAGACAGGATACAGTAGGCCAGCTGCTCTGTCCACATGGTTAGACAGGATACAGTAGGCCAGCTGCTCTGTCTACATGGTTAGACAGGATACAGAAGACCAGCTGCTCTGTCCACATGGTTAGACAGGATACAGTAGGCCAGCTGCTCTGTCCACATGGTTAGACAGGATACAGTAGGCCAGCTGCTCTGTCCACATGGTTAGACAGGATACAGTAGGCCAGCTGCTCTGTCCACATGGTTAGACAGGATACAGTAGGCCAGCTGCTCTGTCTACATGGTTAGACAGGATACAGAAGACCAGCTGCTCTGTCCACATGGTTAGACAGGATACAGTAGGCCAGCTGCTCTGTCCACATGGTTAGACAGGATACAGTAGGCCAGCTGCTCTGTCCACATGGTTAGACAGGATACAGTAGGCCAGCTGCTCTGTCCACATGGTTAGACAGGATACAGAAGACCAGCTGCTCTGTCCACATGGTTAGACAGGATACAGAAGACCAGCTGCTCTGTCCACATGTTTAGACAGGATACAGAAGACCACACACACACACAGTATACAGAGTGAGAGATCGTTAGAGGGGTTTCATTCCTTTGGCATCTTCAAAGAAAAGCACAGCTGATGGGAATAACCAAGCCGCTGTAAAGAAATGTCATTGCATTTTGTTTAAAGGCCCAATGCAGTCATTTTTATATCATTAATTTATGGGTAACAGTTAAGTAGTTGATTACTGTAATATATTTTAAGCAAAATATTGATGTGATTACTGTAAAATATTTTAAGCAAAAAACTATTTCTCAAGCAAAAATCTAGCTAGGACTGTCTGGGAGTGGGGAGAGCTGACAACTAGCTGTTATTAACAGAGAGGTTTGGAACTCTCTTTGTTATTGGCAGAGAGGTTTGGAACTCTCTTTGTTATTGGCAGAGAGGTTTGGAACTCTCTTTGTTATTGGCAGAGAGGTTTGGAACTCTCTTTGTTATTGGCAGAGAGGTTTGGAACTCTCTTTTTATTGGCAGAGAGGTTTGGAACTCTCTTTGTTATTGGCAGAGAGGTTTGGAACTCTCTTTGTTATTGACAGAGAGGTTTGGAACTCTCTTTGTTATTGGCAGAGAGGTTTGGAACTCTCTTTGTTATTGACAGAGAGGTTTGGAACTCTCTTTGTTATTGACAGAGAGGTTTGGAACTCTCTTTGTTATTGGCAGAGAGGTTTGGAACTCTCTTTGTTATTGACAGAGAGGTTTGGAACTCTCTTTGTTATTGGCAGAGAGGTTTGGAACTCTCTTTGTTATTGGCAGAGAGGTTTGGAACTCTCTTTGTTATTGGCAGAGAGGTTTGGAACTCTCTTTGTTATTGACAGAGAGGTTTGGAACTCTCTTTGTTATTGGCAGAGAGGTTTGGAACTCTCTTTGTTATTGGCAGAGAGGTTTGGAACTCTCTTTGTTATTGGCAGAGAGGTTTGGAACTCTCTTTGTTATTGGCAGAGAGGTTTGGAACTCTCTTTGTTATTGGCAGAGAGGTTTGGAACTCTCTTTGTTATTGGCAGAGAGGTTTGGAACTCTCTTTGTTATTGACAGAGAGGTTTGGAACTCTCTTTGTTATTGGCAGAGAGGTTTGGAACTCTCTTTGTTATTGGCAGAGAGGTTTGGAACTCTCTTTGTTATTGGCAGAGAGGTTTGGAACTCTCTTTGTTATTGGCAGAGAGGTTTGGAACTCTCTTTGTTATTGGCAGAGAGGTTTGGAACTCTCTTTTTATTGGCAGAGAGGTTTGGAACTCTCTTTTTATTGGCAGAGAGGTTTGGAACTCTCTTTTTATTGGCAGAGAGGTTTGGAACTCTCTTTGTTATTGGCAGAGAGGTTTGGAACTCTCTTTGTTATTGGCAGAGAGGTTTGGAACTCTCTTTGTTATTGGCAGAGAGGTTTGGAACTCTCTTTGTTATTAACAGAGAGGTTTGGAACTCTCTTTGTTATTAACAGAGAGGTTTGGAACTCTCTTTGTTATTGGCAGAGAGGTTTGGAACTCTCTTTTTATTGGCAGAGAGGTTTGGAACTCTCTTTGTTATTGGCAGAGAGGTTTGGAACTCTCTTTGTTATTGGCAGAGAGGTTTGGAACTCTCTTTGTTATTGGCAGAGAGGTTTGGAACTCTCTTTTTATTGGCAGAGAGGTTTGGAACTCTCTTTGTTATTGACAGAGAGGTTTGGAACTCTCTTTTTATTGGCAGAGAGGTTTGGAACTCTCTTTGTTATTGGCAGAGAGGTTTGGAACTCTCTTTGTTATTGGCAGAGAGGTTTGGAACTCTCTTTGTTATTGGCAGAGAGGTTTGGAACTCTCTTTGTTATTAACAGAGAGGTTTGGAACTCTCTTTGTTATTAACAGAGAGGTTTGGAACTCTCTTTGTTATTGGCAGAGAGGTTTGGAACTCTCTTTGTTATTGACAGAGAGGTTTGGAACTCTCTTTGTTATTGACAGAGAGGTTTGGAACTCTCTTTGTTATTGACAGAGAGGTTTGGAACTCTCTTTGTTATTGACAGAGAGGTTTGGAACTCTCTTTGTTATTGGCAGAGAGGTTTGGAACTCTCTTTGTTATTGACAGAGAGGTTTGGAACTCTCTTTGTTATTGGCAGAGAGGTTTGGAACTCTCTTTGTTATTGGCAGAGAGGTTTGGAACTCTCTTTTTATTGGCAGAGAGGTTTGGAACTCTCTTTGTTATTGACAGAGAGGTTTGGAACTCTCTTTGTTATTGGCAGAGAGGTTTGGAACTCTCTTTGTTATTGACAGAGAGGTTTGGAACTCTCTTTGTTATTGACAGAGAGGTTTGGAACTCTCTTTGTTATTGACAGAGAGGTTTGGAACTCTCTTTGTTATTGGCAGAGAGGTTTGGAACTCTCTTTGTTATTGACAGAGAGGTTTGGAACTCTCTTTGTTATTGGCAGAGAGGTTTGGAACTCTCTTTGTTATTGGCAGAGAGGTTTGGAACTCTCTTTGTTATTGGCAGAGAGGTTTGGAACTCTCTTTGTTATTGGCAGAGAGGTTTGGAACTCTCTTTGTTATTGGCAGAGAGGTTTGGAACTCTCTTTGTTATTGGCAGAGAGGTTTGGAACTCTCTTTGTTATTGACAGAGAGGTTTGGAACTCTCTTTGTTATTGACAGAGAGGTTTGGAACTCTCTTTGTTATTGACAGAGAGGTTTGGAACTCTCTTTGTTATTGGCAGAGAGGTTTGGAACTCTCTTTGTTATTGGCAGAGAGGTTTGGAACTCTCTTTGTTATTGGCAGAGAGGTTTGGAACTCTCTTTTTATTGGCAGAGAGGTTTGGAACTCTCTTTGTTATTGGCAGAGAGGTTTGGAACTCTCTTTGTTATTGACAGAGAGGTTTGGAACTCTCTTTGTTATTGGCAGAGAGGTTTGGAACTCTCTTTGTTATTGGCAGAGAGGTTTGGAACTCTCTTTTTATTGGCAGAGAGGTTTGGAACTCTCTTTGTTATTGGCAGAGAGGTTTGGAACTCTCTTTTTTATTTTACTGATAAGATGTGTCCTGCTGCAGAGAGGGACTGATAAGCTGTGTCCTGCTGCAGAGAGGGACTGATAAGCTGAATCCTGCTGCAGAGAGGGACTGATAAGCTGTGTCCTGCTGCAGAGAGGGACTGATAAGCTGAATCCTGCTGCAGAGAGGGACTGATAAGATGTGTCCTGCTGCAGAGAGGGACTGATAAGCTGTGTCCTGCTGCAGAGAGGGACTGATAAACTGAATCCTGCTGCAGAGAGGGACTGATAAGCTGTGTCCTGCTGCAGAGAGGGACTGATAAGCTGAATCCTGCTGCAGAGAGGGACTGATAAGCTGAATCCTGCTGCAGAGAGGGACTGATAAGCTGTGTCCTGCTGCAGAGAGGGACTGATAAGCTGAATCCTGCTGCAGAGAGGGACTGATAAGCTGTGTCCTGCTGCAGAGAGGGACTGATAAACTGTGTCCTGCCCAAATCCCACCTTATTCCCTGTAAACAGATGGAGGATCTTTATTTGAGCCAGTTTGCTTCACCGGGGTGGCAAGGTAGCCTAATGGTTAGAGCGTTGGACTAGTAACCAAAAGGTTGCCAGTTCAAACCCCCGAGCTGACAAGGTCGTTCTGCCCCTGAACAGGCAGTTACCCCACTGTTCCTAGGCCGTCATTGAAAATAAGAATTTGTTTCCTAACTGACTTGCCTAGTTAAATAAAGGTATACAAATGAATAGGGTGCCATTTGGGATGCAGAGAGTGTCCTGAACCCTGCAGAGATGACGTAGTCGCTGTCCTGAACCCTGCAGAGATTACGTAGTCGCTGTCCTGAACCCTGCAGAGATTACGCTGTCCTGAACCCTGCAGAGATTACGCTGTCCTGAACCCTGCAGAGATTCCATAGTCGCTGTCCTGAACCCTGCAGAGATTACATAGTCGCTGTTTCGAAACCTGCAGAGATTACGTAGTCGCTGTCCTGAACCCTGCAGAGATTACGCTGTCCTGAACCCTGCAGAGATTACATAGTCGCTGTCCTGAACCCTGCAGAGATTACATAGTCGCTGTTTCGAAACCTGCAGAGATTACGTAGTCGCTGTCCTGAACCCTGCAGAGATTACGCTGTCCTGAACCCTGCAGAGATTACATAGTCGCTGTCCTGAACCCTGCAGAGATTACATAGTCGCTGTCCTGAACCCTGCAGAGATTACATAGTCGCTGTTTCGAAACCTGCAGAGATTACGTAGTCGCTGTCCTGCAGATATTACATAGTCACTGTCCTGAACCCTGCAGAGATTACGTAGTCGCTTTCCTGAACCCTGCAGATATTACGTAGTCGCTGTCCTGCAGAGATTACATAGTCACTGTCCTGAACCCTGCAGAGATTACGTAGTCGCTGTCCTGCAGAGATTACGTAGTCACTGTCTTGAACCCTGCAGAGATTACAAATTTGAGCTCTAGCAGTCAGTACCTCTCCCTTTCCATCAGCATTCAGAAGAGTGTTTGAACTTTTGTGATGATTTTGTAATTTAGAGGCCTGAGCTCCAGGAATACGATAAACAGTATCACAACATAGCAAATATCTCCCAGTGACAATAACAGTTGGGAGAGAACCACTGTGTTTCAGTTGGGAGAGAACCACTTTTCTTCTCTTGCTCTTCTCCCTCTCTCTCTCTCTCTCTCTCTCTCTCTCTCTCTCTCTTCTCTATTTATTCTCTCTCTCTCTCTCTCTCTCTCTCTCTCTCTCTCTCTCTCTCTCTCTCTCTCAATTCAATTCAATTCAATTCAATTCAAGGGCTTTATTGGCATGGGAAACATGTGTTAACATTGCCAAAGCAAGTGAGGTAGTTAATATATAATCTCTCTCTCTCTCTCTCTCTCTCTCTCTCTCTCTGGTGAGAAGATGGGGAGATTCTGAGCAGATCCCATCCTTCTGTCCTCTGCTGCTGGAAGGATATGAAGGAATATCATTGACTTAATCTCTCTCTTGTTTCTATCTCTCTCTCTCTCTCCCCCCCCCTTTCTTCTCTCTTCTCTCTCTCTCTTTCTTCTCTCTCTCTCTTCTCTCCTTCTTCTCTCTCTTCTCTCCTTCTTCTCTCCCTCTTCTCTCCTCTCTTTCTTCTCTCTCTCTCTCTCTCTGACTCCTCCACTGGAAGAAAGGAGAGCAGAGAGGAGAGGAGAGGAGAGTGGAGAGGAGCATATGGAGTCAATCTGCTATGGTTCAGAGCAGATCTGCTGTAGTGGCAGTATCAAACAGCTCAGCAGTCTCTCCATCTTTCTATGTAAACATCTGTAAGTCATTTTACTCAGAATAAGTCATGGTCAAAAGTGTGACTAACCATGATGTACAGCTTCAATATACCAACAGGATGAACATCAGGAAATAGTGAATTGTTGTCGTGCAGTTAGACAGGGCAGGTAGAGGGGGCAGGTAGAGGGGGTAGTTAGAGGGGGCAGGTAGAGAGGGTAGTTAGAGGGGGCAGGTAGAGAGGGTAGTTAGAGGCGGCAGTTAGAGGGGGCAGGTAGAGGGGGCAGGTAGAGGGGGCAGGTAGAGGGGGTAGTTAGAGGGGGCAGGTAGAGGGGGTAGTTAGAGGGGGTAGTTAGAGAGGGTAGTTAGAGGGGGCAGGTAGAGGGGGCAGGTAGAGAGGGTAGTTAGAGGGGGTAGGTAGAGGGGGCAGGTAGAGGGGGCAGGTCGATGGGGCAGTTAGATGGGGCAGATAGAGGGGGCAGATAGAGGGGGCAGATAAAGGGGGCAGATAGAGGGGGCAGTTAGAGGGGGTAGTTAGAGGGGGCAGTTAGAGGGGGCAGGTAGAGGGGGCAGTTAGAGAGGGCAGTTAGAAGGGGCAGTTAGAGGGGGCAGGTAGAGAGGGCATCTTTTTGGGGGTTGCGTCCTTTGAAGTTCAAAGCACTTGAAAAACATAATAAATTTCCATATTTATTTTCACAGAGAGGGGAAGTACAGGGAGACGTCCTTACTATTAGAGCCAGAGCATTATTCGATTAATTCTAAGTGTACAGCCGTTATTGGAGATGAATAGCCCCCTTGCGACCGGGGGCTACGGGAGGAGGAAAGGTTATTTGAGGGAGGAAGTTGGACCTACGTGGAGGAGTCCTGGTTATTTGAGGGAGGAAGTTGGACCTACGTGGAGGAGTCCTGGTTATTTGAGGGAGGAAGTTGGACCTACGTGGAGGAGTCCTGGTTATTTGAGGGAGGAAGTTTGACCTACGTGGAGGAGTCCTGGTTATTTGAGGGAGGAAGTTGGACCTACGTGGAGGAGTCCTGGTTATTTGAGGGAGGAAGTTGGACCTACGTGGAGGAGTCCTGGTTATTTGAGGGAGGAAGTTGGACCTACGTGGAGGAGTCCTGGTTATTTGAGGGAGGAAGTTGGACCTACGTGGAGGAGTCCTGGTTATTTGAGGGAGGAAGTTGGACCTACGTGGAGGAGTCCTGGTTAGATGGGGGAGGAAGTTGGACCTACGTGGAGGAGTCCTGGTTAGATGGGGGAGGAAGTTGGGCCTACGTGGAGGAGTCCTGGTTAGATGGGGGAGGAATTTGGGCCTACATGGAGGAGTCTTGGTTAGATGGGGGAGGAAGTTGGGCCTACGTGGAGGAGTCACTCGCTCGCACCCACTCACATGATATCTTGAATTTACTGCACACAATAGCCTTAATTTATGGCACTTTATAAGGTATTAGAATTAGAGGAATTATAGCAACATTTTTGTTTCCCCATCGTTTATATTAGAAAGTCCGTAAGTTTTATGTGCTTGAAAGAAGAAGCATCCTTTTGTTTGTAAACTTGCCACACTGCCATTATCTCTACGTACTCTCCGTGTCAGAAATAGCCCCACTCTCACCAGGGCAGTGGTCATAGTTATTGGATGGAATAGAGAAAATATGCCACTTCAGGGAGACGTCCTTACCTTATGTCCTAATATGATGGAATGTGCCCAACCCTACCTACCATAGACACTCACCCACTAATGAGATGTCCTTACCTGTTAGATCAGCCTGCTGCAAGTAGCTTACGTAGCCAAGACGGAAAGATAAACGCGGCCAAAGACCCACTAAAACAGCACCGCCCCCTCAAGAGTCTGAACCGGACCGGCAGGGTTGGTCCAACAAAGCCAAGGTTGGTGAGCATAATATACAAGGAATTTCTCAAAGCTGCTAATGAGAACCTTGACGACCATGTACCTAGCCGGTGGGAATTCCGGTATAGTGCCTCCACCCAGGCAGTGGCAGTGCTGGCAACACTAGCTGCAGTGGGGAAGGGGGTCACACTCGGACATTCAGAGAGGGGGCAGAATACTGAGACCCTGGTGGCACAGCATAATCATAATGGTCTGACTGCACTGCGGAAGAAGGGTCTCCACGGGGGGACCAGCGTGTGTAGCGTCTCCACAGGGACCAGCGTGCGTAAGATCTCCATGGGGGACCAGCGTGTGTAGGGTCTCCACGGGGGACCAGCGTGTGTAGGGTCTCCACGGGGGACCAGCGTATGTAGTGTCTCCACGGGGGACCAGCGTGTGTAGTGTCTCCACGGGGGACCAGCGTGTGTAGTGTCTCCACGGGGGACCAGCGTGTGTAGTGTCTCCACGGGGACCAGCGTGTGTAGGGTCTCCACGGGGGACCAGCGTGTGTAGTGTCTCCACGGGGGACCAGCGTGTGTAGTGTCTCCACGGGGGACCAGCGTGTGTAGTGTCTCCACGGGGGACCAGCGTGTGTAGGGTCTCCACGGGGGACCAGCGTGTGTAGTGTCTCCACGGGGGACCAGCGTGTGTAGTGTCTCCACGGGGGACCAGCACAACTGAGCTGTGTGTGTTGGTGTGTGAATGTGTAGGTGGGTGTATGGGTGGAAGAGGAGAGGTGTTGATGTGTATATGTGGGTGGTGTCTGCATGTATGGGTGGTGTCTGTGTGTATGGGTGGTGTCTGTGTGTATGGGTGGTGTCTGTGTGTATGGGTGGTGTCTGTGTGTGGGTGGTGTCTGTGTGTATGGGTGGTGTCTGTGTGTATGGGTGGTGTCTGTGTTTATGGGTGGTGTCTGTGTATGGGTGGTGTCTGTGTGTGTGGGTGGTGTCTGTGTGTATGGGTGGTGTCTGTGTGTATGGGTGGCATGGGTAACAGACATCTATCATGGTACAGCGACATGGATAACAGACAGACATCTATCATGGTACAGCTACATGGATAACAGACATCTATCATGGTACAGCTACATGGATAACAGACAGACATCTATCATGGTACAGCTACATGGATAACAGACATCTATCATGGTACAGCTACATGGATAACAGACATCTATCATGGTACAGCTACATGGATAACAGACAGACATCTATCATGGTACAGCTACATGGATAACAGACAGACATCTATCATGGTACAGCTACATGGATAACAGACATCTATCATGGTACAGCTACAAAGATAACAGACAGACATCTATCATGGCCTGTCGATGTGGACTAGTCTACAGAGGAGAGGACCAAGATGGAGGCCTGTCGATGTGGACTAGTCTACAGAGGAGAGTACCAAGATGGAGGCCGTCTATGTGGACTAGTCTATAGAGGAGAGGACCAAGATGGAGGCGGTCGATGTGGACTAGCCTGAGTGTGTGTTTATTTGATAAACACTGGGGATCAACTGACTTTGGAGTGACCTCCAAGAGCTGCCTCTAGTCTGTCTGTCTGTCACACACACAGGGACAGGGACATGCACAAACACACACGCTCTCTCTCTCTCTCTCTCTCTCTCTCTCTCTCTCTCTGTCTCTCTCGCTCTCTGTCTCTCTCTCTCTCTCTCTCTCTCTCTCTCTCTCTGTCTCTCTCTCTCTCTCTCTCTCTCTCTCTCTCTCTCTCTCTCTCTCTCTCTCTCTCTCACTCTCTCTCTCTCTCTCTCTCTCTGCAGGATGTATTTAATTGAGTTAGTTTTGATTTTAGAGATGTTTACATTATCACTGTCACAGCTATTTCCAGATGCTGTCCTTCATACAGTTGAACCAGTATTGTTGCTGTAAAAGATTCCTGCAGCTACAGGACTTGAACGTTTGGTCCATGATGTTGCTTGATCGGTGGTTAGGCCCCTGGCTTGCCCAAATTAGACTACGTGAAATGTCCAATGCTCCTAACATAACCTTGTGTTAGTGTGAGGTTTTCAATTAAATTATGTAAATCACGACGCTTAACTTGCATTTCCTGCGGAGCAGTACATTTTTCAGCGACAACAAAATGATCAAATCTGTATACTTTATTTAACAACAAACAGTGAACTCCACTAGGGAGCTGCATGCTAGGTGCTACATGCTAGGTGCTACATGCTAGGTGCTACATGCTAGGTGCTACATACACATCTATCTATCTCCCTCCCTCCATCTATCTCTCTCCCTCTTCCTCTATCTTCCTCTATCTCGTTATTGTCTCTACAAGGGGGAGTTGTAGTTTCATCTCTAGCGATGAAGTCTGACAGTATATATTTATTCAGTTGATGTGTTTGGTTGTCCCCTTGGGTCCTGATTAGACAGCTTTTCTGCTTCTGACACTTCACTAATTCATTAAGAAGTTTTTTTAAATTAATGAATAGAGGAGGTTGCCAAAACCCCTCTTCTCTGTTCTTTCTTTCTTCATCTGATATATCGAATACTCCACACGTTTGCTTCTCCAGTCCCAGCTGGGGTAAAGTCTGTCTTTCATTTTTAATTTTTAATATTTACCCCTTATTTTACCATGTAAGTTGACTGAGAACACATTCTCATTCACAGCAACGACCTGGGGAATAGTTACAGGAGGAGAGGAGGGGGGATGAATGAGACAATTGTAAGCTGGGGATGATTAGGTGACTGTGATGGTATGAGAGCCAGATTGGGAATTTAGCCAGGAAATCGGGGTTAACACCCCCTAGGATAAGTGCCATGGGCTATTTAGTGACCACAGAGAGTCAGGACACCCAATTAACATCCTAGCCTAAAGACGGCACCCTACACAGGGCAATGTCCCCAATCATTGCCCTGGGGCATTGGGATATGTTTTTTAGACCAGAGGAAAGAGTGCCTCCTACTGGCCCTTCAACACCACTTCCAGCAGCATCTGGTCTCCCATCCAGGGTCTTATCAGGACCAACCCTGCTAAGCTTCAGATGCAAGCCAGCAGTGGGATACAGGGTGGTATGCTGCTGGCTATCTGTCTGTCAGGCCCAGCTGGTGAGGGTTGATCTAGGGTAAAGTCTGTCTCTTCGGAGTAGAGCCTGTCAGTCAGTCTGTCTCTCCGGTGTAGAGTCAGTCAGTCAGTCTGTCTCTCCGGTGTAGAGTCTGTCAGTCTGTCTCTCCGGTGTAGAGTCTGTCAGTCAGTCTGTCTCTCTGTGTAGAGTCAGTCAGTCTGTCTCTCCGGTGTAGAGTCTGTCAGTCAGTCTGTCTCTCTGGTGTAGAGTCTGTCAGTCTGTCTCTCTGGTGTAGAGTCTGTCAGTCAGTCTGTCTCTCTGGTGTAGAGTCAGTCAGTCTGTCTCTCCGGTGTAGAGTCAGTCAGTCTGTCTCTCTGGTGTAGAGTCTGTCAGTCAGTCTGTCTCTCTGGTGTAGAGTCAGTCAGTCTGTCTCTCCGGTGTAGAGTCAGTCAGTCTGTCTCTCTGGTGTAGAGTCTGTCAGTCAGTCTGTCTCTCTGGTGTAGAGTCAGTCAGTCTGTCTCTCCGGTGTAGAGTCTGTCAGTCAGTGTGTCGCTGAATTTCTATCTGCCACGTTAAGTTCCACCCTTCTGCACGTCAGCTGTTGTGTGTATATATACACTGCTCAAAAAATAAAGGGAACACTTAAACAACACAATGTAACTCCAAGTCAATCACACTTCTGTGAAATCAAACTGTCCACTTAGGAAGCAACACTGATTGACAATAAATGTCACATGCTGTTGTGCAAATGGAATAGACAACAGGTGGAAATTATAGGCAATTAGCAAGACACCCCCAATAAAGCAGTGGTTCTGCAGGGGGTGACCAAAGACCACTTCTCAGTTCCTATGCTTCCTGGCTGATGTTTTGGTCACTTTTGAATGCTGGCGGTGCTTTCACTCTAGTGGTAGCATGAGACAGAGTCTACAACCCACACAAGTGGCTCAGGTAGTGCAGCTCATCCAGGATGGCACATCAATGCAAGCTGTGGCAAGAAGGTTTGCTGTGTCTGTCAGCGTAGTGTCCAGAGCATGGAGGCGCTACCAGGAGACAGGCCAGTACATCAGGAGAAGTGGAGGAGGCCGTAGGAGGGCAACAACCCAGCAGCAGGACCGCTACCTCCGCCTTTGTGCAAGGAGGAGCACTGCCTGAGCCCTGCAAAATTACCTCCAGCAGGCCACAAATGTGCATGTGTCTTCTCAAATGGTCAGAAACAGACTCCATGAGGGTGGTATGAGGTCCCGATGTCCACAGGTCGGGGTTGTGCTTACAGCCCAACACTGTGCAGGACGTTTGGCATTTGCCAGAGAACACCAAGATTGGCAAATTCGCCACTGGCGCCCTGTGCTCTTCACAGATGAAAGCAGGTTCACACTGAGCACATGTGACAGACGTGACAGTCTTGAGACGCCGTGGAGAACGTTCTGCTACCTGCAACATCCTCCAGCATGACGGGTTTGGCGGTGGGTCAGTCATGGTGTGGGGTGGCATTTCTTTGGGGGGGGGTGCACAGCCCTCCATGTGCTCGCCAGAGGTAGCCTGACTGCCATTAGGTACCGAGATGAGATCTTCAGACCCCTTGTGAGACCATATGCTGGTGCGGTTGGCCCTGGGTTCCTCCTAATGCCAGACAATGCTAGACCTCATGTGGCTGGAGTGTGTCAGCAGTTCCTGCAAGAGGAAGGCATTGATGCTATGGACTGGCCCGCCCGTTCCCCAGACCTGAATCCAATTGAGCACATCTGGGACATCATGTCTCGCTCCATCCACCAACGCCACGTTGCACCACAGACTGTCCAGGAGTTGGCGGATGCTTTAGTCCAGGTCTGGGAGGAGATCCCTCAGGAGACCATCCGCCACCTCATCAGGAGCATGCCCAGGCGTTGTAGGGAGGTCATACAGGCATGTGGAGGCCACACACACTACTGAGCCTCATTTTGACTTGTTTTAAGGACATTACATCATCATTACATCAAGTTGGTTCAGCCTGTAGTGTGGTTTTCCACTTAAATTTTGAGTGTGACTCCAAATCCAGACCCTCCATGGGTTGATAAATTTGATTTCCATTGATCATTTTTGTGTGATTTTGTTGTCAGCACATTCAACTATGTAAATAAAAAAGTATTTAATAAGAATATTTAA
>NC_048592.1:40040992-40063492 GCF_013265735.2 Oncorhynchus mykiss | reverse complement strand
CAGGTAGGAGAGAGACTTCTATCACACATTCTATAATCTCTGAACCAGGTAGGAGAGAGACTTCTATCACACATTCTATCATCTCTGAACCAGGTAGGAGAGAGACTTCTATCACACATTCTATCATCCCTGAACCAGGTAGGAGAGAGACTTCTATCACGCATTCTATCATCTCTGAACCAGGTAGGAGAGAGACTTCTATCACACATTCTATCACATAAAGCCAATTCGATTTCATAATGTGCGTACCTCTCCCCCATCTTCCTCCTCCCTCTTCCTCCTCACCCTCATCCCTCTTCCTACTCTCTCTTCCTCCTCCCTCCTCACTCTTCCTCTTCCTCTCCCCCTCCTCCCTCCTCCCCCTCCTCTCTCCCCTACTCCTCCTCCCCCCCTCCTCTTCCTCCTTCTCTCTCCCCTCCTCCTCCTCCTCCCTTCCAACCTACTCCTCCTCCTCCTCTCCCCCTCCTCTCCCCGTCCTCCCCCTCCTCTCTCCCCTACTCCTCCCCTCCCCCTACTCCTCCTCCCCCTCTCCCCTCCCCCTACTCCTCCTCCCCCTCCTCTCCCCTACTCCTCCTCCTCCTCTCCCCTCCTCCCTCCTCCTCCTCCTCTCCCCCTCCTCCCCCTCCTCTCTCCCCTACTCCTCCCCTCCCCCCACTCCTCTCTCCCCTACTCCTCCTCCTCCTCTCCCCCTCCTCCCTCCTCCCCCTCCTCTCTCCCCTACTCCTCCCCTCCCCCTACTCCTCCTCCCCCTCCTCCTCCCCTACTCCTCCTCCCCCTCCTCTTCACAGGAGGACAGTGCAGATCTCAGGTGTCAGCTGCAGTTCTCTAAGGAAGAATCCACCCTCATGCGTAAGAAGATGGCCAAGCTGGGGAAGGAGAAGGACAAGCTAGAGCAGGAGATCCAGCAGTATAAGTCAATCTACGGGGACGTGGACAGCCCTCTACCCCTTGCAGAGCTTGCAGGTGGTGGGCCACACAGCACCAGGGAGGCTGAGCTACGGCTCCGACTCAAACTGGTGGAGGAAGAGGCAAATATTCTGGGGAGGAAGATTGTAGAGCTGGAGGTGAGTGGCCCGAGTCTTTTAACCCTGGGTGTGTCTGAAAATGGAACCCTATCCCATTCTAATCCATGTAGTGCACTACTATAGACCAGAGCCCTATCCACTACTATAGACCAGAGCCCTATCCACTACTACAGACCAGAGCCCTATCCACTAGTATAGACCAGAGCCCTATCCACTACTATAGACCAGAGCCCTATCCACTACTATAGACCAGAACCCTATCCACTACTATAGACCAGAGCCCTATCCACTACTATAGACCAGAGCCCCTTCCACTACTATAGACCAGAGCCCTATCCACTACTATAGACCAGAGCCCTATCCACTAGTATAGACCAGAGCCCTATCCACTAGTATAGACCAGAGCCCTATCCACTACTATAGACCAGAGCCCTATCCACTACTACAGACCAGAGCCCTATCCACTAGTATAGACCAGAGCCCTATCCACTAGTATAGACCAGAGCCCTATCCACTACTATAGACCAGAACCCTATCCACTACTATAGACCAGAGCCCTATCCACTAGTATAGACCAGAGCCCTATCCACTAGTATAGACCAGAGCCCTATCCACTACTATAGACCAGAGCCCTATCCACTACTATAGACCAGGGCCCTATCCACTACTATAGACCAGAGCCCTATCCACTACTATAGACCAGGGCCCTATCCACTACTATAGACCAGAGCCCTATCCACTACTATAGACCAGAGCCCTATCCACTAGTATAGACCAGAGCCCTACCCACTACTATAGACCAGAGCCCTATCCACTAGTATAGACCAGAGCCCTACCCACTACTATAGACCAGAGCCCTATCCACTACTATAGGTCAAAGTAGTGCAAAGTAGTGCACTATGTAAGGAATAGGGTGCTATTGTCTTTTGTTTCCCCCTTCCTGCAGTACTTTGATTTCTTCCTGTAAATGAAGATCGCTTCCTAATCATTATGTTCATTATTATCAGGTGGAGAACCGAGGCCTGCGGGCTGAGAACGACGACATCCGCTGCCAGTACGAGAGGGACTGTTTCGGCCGGGAGCCCTTCAGCAGCATGCCCTCCTCCCCGTACGGCGGAGACGCTCTGGAGTCAGCCGGGGAGCTGCGGCGCCACCTACAGTTTGTAGAGGAAGAGGCAGAACTTCTCCGGCGGTCCATCTCGGAGATCGAGGACCACAACAAGCAGCTGATCTCAGAACTGAACCGCTTCAAGTTCGGCCCGAGAGACGAGGAAGGCGAGGTCGGAGTGATGATGATGATGAAGTCCGGTAATGGGAGTAACGGAAGCGGTGTGGTGATGATGGAGGAGCTGAAGGCAGCCAGGATGCAGATAAACGAGCTCAGTGGAAAGGTGAGGCAGCAAATAATATTTATAGAGCTGTTATCTTCCGAATAAACTCTTAAAGACCTAGTAATATTTTACATCAATAGCAGTCAATATTAATCGTCATCTTAATTCAGTCTCATCTGAAAGTTGTAAATTCTTAGTTATCTGCACGAACCCTGGCTAACAAGTTGAATCAGCAATACAAAATTGGGTTTAATTATTTATTTACTAAATACCTAACTAGTCACACAGAATTACACATACACATATTTAAATCATAACTTGATTACAAATTATGTCATAAAGGAAAACGTCCCTAGTGGGTGGAACAGATATGACAGCTGGTTTCACAAAAGAAAAGGGGCTGGGTTGAGTGAAAGAGCGGGAAGACTAAGGGACAAAGGGAGAAGCTGTGCTGTCGTAAATACAGTATCTTATGCATTCTATATTACCGCCCATTTGGAAAGGAAAATGCAATAATTATTTACTCTGAGCTGCGCTTCAGTAGGTTGGTGGTAGATGGAAGGCCGTGTTGCCCAACCGAGTCCTTTGTCCTTTGAAGAATGTCTCTGCTGGTAAATTGAATACGTTGTAGTAACGTCGTTGTGTGGTAGACCGGATACTCTGTCTGTTCTTTCCTAACCCTTGTTTGCAGCGGCTGTTGCTAATTCAACGGCTAGGAGGTATCACTTCTGTAGTGAATAAGAGTTCAAAGTTCATACCATTCGCAACCAAAGCTCACGCTGATGTTGGCTTCGTTCTGTAGTTATTATCTGAACCATTCTGACATCGGACCGTCGTCCTCACATCCTCGGAACAGGAGGTTATATTGTCGTCAAGGGTTTACATAGGAAGGGAGAGGAGGGCGTGTTTGAAAAGTTTTATAGCCCTTGTCCCTTCACAGGGGCGGGCCACTGATTGAGCAGCCCTATCTTATGAAATCCCAAATCTCACATTTTAGAAGCTAAAATCATTTCATCCCATCACAAATAATTTCATATTCAAACATATAAATTGAATAACAATTCCATGTGAATCCGATAACTCTGATGTGTAGACTTTCCACTGTAGAGTTTATGTCATCTTGTCTCTGAAGCTTTCATAATGTTGACTTGTCTCTGAAGCTATCATAATATTGACTTGTCTCTGAAGCTAACATAATGTTGACTTGTCTCTATAGCTAACATAATGTTGACTTGTCTCTAAAGCTATCATAATGTTGACTTGTCTCTGAAACTATCATAATGTTGACTTGTCTCTATAGCTAACATAATGTTGACTTGTCTCTGAAGCTATCATAATGTTGACTTGTCTCTAAAGCTATCATAATGTTGACTTGTCTCTGAAGCTATCATAATATTGACTTGTCTCTGAAGCTATCATAATGTTGACTTGTCTCTGAAGCTTTCATAATGTTGTCTTGTCTCTGAAGCTATCATAATGTTGACTTGTCTCTGAAGCTATCATAATGTTCACTTGTCTCTGAAACTATCATAATGGTGTCTTGTCTCTGAAGCTTTCATAATGGTGACTTGTCTCTAAAGCTTTCATAATGTTGACTTGTCTCTGAAGCTTTCAATATGAAAAACCCCGATGGAGCGCATTCACCACCTGTTGGATTTTTGAAGTGTTACAACTGGCACTTGCCATATGGCATTTGCAATCAACTTTGCACGAATCAACGCCACATTGGGTGGTATTGGACATCGTGTATATGGTTTGTCCAATGCCAATGTTTTGCCATTCATTTTTGTCCATTTCAGGGGGGTATTCCCTTACATAATGGTGACTTGTCTCTAAAGCTTTCATAATGTTGACTTGTCTCTGAAGCTTTCATAATGTTGACTTGTCTCTAAAGCTAACATAATGTTGACTTGTCTCTAAAGCTAACATAATGTTGACTTGTCTCTGAAGCTAACATAATGTTGACTTGTCTCTAAAGCTATCATAATGTTGACTTGTCTCTGAAGCTTTCATAATGTTGTCTTGTCTCTGAAGCTTTCATAATGGTGACTTGTCTCTAAAGCTTTCATAATGTTGACTTGTCTCTGAAGCTTTCATAATGTTGACTTGTCTCTAAAGCTAACATAATGTTGACTTGTCTCTGAAGCTAACATAATGTTGACTTGTCTCTAAAGCTAACATAATGTTGACTTGTCTCTGAAGCTTACATAATGTTGATTTCTCTCTAAAGCTATCATAATGTTGACTTGTCTCTGAAGCTATCATAATGGTGACTTGTCTCTGAAGCTTTCATAATGTTGACTTGTCTCTAAAGCTAACATAATGGTGTCTCGTGTCCTCATCCTCCAGGTGATGAAGCTGCAGTATGAGAACAGAGTCCTGATGTCCAACGTTCAGCGCTGTGACCTGGCCCAACACCTGGGCCTCCGCACCGGCTCCCCACGGGACAGCGATGCAGACAGCGACACCGGCCGCCGAGACTCCGCAGAGGAGGAAGAGACTGGGAGGCTCCTCCTTCTACACCCCAAGAGGGAGGGGCCTGTCGGTGGCGAGAGCGACTCGGAGGACCTCTTTGAGAAGACCACCACAACCTCGGGGTTTGGAAGTCACAAGCCCTCGGACGAGCTCAGCGGGCTCAGCGCCACCGAACTATCTAATCGTAGGCGAGAAGACCGCGAGACGTTCACGAATGTCAAACGAGAAGCAGAGCGCCTTGGGAAGACCGTAGATCGTCTCATTAGCGACACGGAAAGTCTGATCTATGACGGAAATATTTTAATAACAGGCGGGGACAGTTTGAGTCTGGCTCTGGAGGGCATTCAAGAAGACACCACCCGCCTACCTGATCCCAAACCAGACTCACAGGTCCTGGACACTATCAACACCCGTATGAAGGCCTTCCGCACAGAGCTCCATATCTTCATGGAGAAGGTGGATCACCTGGGAGAGGGCCTGAGGGAGAGGGGAAGTGACCGGGATCGGGGAGACGACCTGTCACCCTTGCCCAACCTCACTGAGTCCAGTAGCTTCCTGTCTGGGGTCACCTCCATGTCACGAGACTCGCCCATCGGCACCCTGGGACGCGACCTGGTCACAGATTTCCAGGTTAGGAATGGGATAAAACTCCTCCGAATTTTGACCTATATCTGTCTCTATCCAGAAGTGCGGCCAAAATGGCACCCTATTCACTACGTAGTGATCTACCTTTGACTAGAGACTTCAGGCTTACTTTACTTTATTTTTTTAATTCAACCTTTATTTAACTAGGCAACTAGGTTAAGAATAAATTCTTATTTACAATGACGGGCCTAACACCGGCCAAACCCGGACGACGCTGGGCCAATTGTGCACCGCCCCATGGGACTCCCAATCAAGGCCTGGATGTGATGCAGCCTGGAATCGAACCAGGGTCTGTAGTGACGCCTCTAGCACTGAGATGCAGTGTCTTAGACCGCTGAACCGGGGTCTGTAGGAATGCCTCTAGCACTGAGATGCAGTGTCTTAGACCGCTGAACCAGGGTCTGTAGTGACGCCTCTAACACTGAGATGCAGTGCCTTAGACCTCTGAACCAGGGTCTGTAGGAATGCCTCTAGCACTGAGATGCAGTGTCTTAGACCGCTGAACCGGGGTCTGTAGGGACGCCTCTAGCACTGAGATGCAGTGTCTTAGACCGCTGAACCAGGGTCTGTAGGGACGCCTCTAGCACTGAGATGCAGTGTCTTAGACCGCTGAACCAGGGTCTGTAGTGACGCCTCTAGCACTGAGATGCAGTGTCTTAGACCGCTGAACCAGGGTCTGTAGTGACGCCTCTAGCACTGAGATGCAGTGTCTTAGACCGCTGAACCAGGGTCTGTAGTGACGCCTCTAGCACTGAGATGCAGTGCCTTAGACCGCTGCACCACTCGGGAGCCTGAAACATCTGCCCCGCATCTAGTGCACCTTTCACCATCTAGTGCACCTTTCACCATCTAGTGCACCTTTCACTATCTAGTGCACCTTTGACCATCTAGTGCACCTTTCACCATCTAGTGCACCTTTCACTATCTAGTGCACCTTTGACCATCTAGTGCACCTTTGACCATCTAGTGCACCTTTGACCATCTAGTGCACCTTTGACCATCTAGTGCACCTTTCACCATCTAGTGCACCTTTCACTATCTAGTGCACCTTTCACCAGAGCCTTCGGGATTGACTTTACTTGGCTTCATCCCTTGGCTCCTATAAGGAGAATGGCCCATTGACGAATGCTGCATCACATCCAGGCCTTGATTGTGAGTCCCATAGAGCGGCATACAATTGGCCCAGCGTCATCCGGGTTTGGCCCGGGGTAGGCCGTGATTGGGAGTCTCATAGAGCGGCATACAATTGGCCCAGCGTCATCCGGGTTTGGCCCGGGGTAGGCCGTGATTGGGAGTCTCATAGAGCGGCATACAATTGGCCCAGCGTCGTCCGGATTTGGCCCGGGGTAGGCCGTTATTACAAACAAGAATTTGTTCTTAACTGACTTGCCTAGTTAAATAAAGGTAAAACTCGGTTCGGGTTGGTAGCACTAGTTAAAAGCCCTATGGGCCCTGGTCCAAAGTAGTGCTCTACATAGGGAATAGGGTGCCATTTGGGTTGCATTACTGTCTGTACTGTATGTTACGTTGTCTGTATCCTTGCTACATCTGGACATCAACCCCCTGGCTGCATCAATCAGTTAGTATGTCTTATCAATCAGTTAGTATGTCTTATCAATCAGTTAGTATGTCTTAAAACAGAGTAAAACCGATATTGCTATTATTTCATGACATTCTGATTTATACATTAAGACATTATGAAACAAAACAACAAGGACGATCTGATTTATACATTAAGACATTATGAGACAAAACAACAAGGACGTTCTGATTTATACATTAAGACATTATGAAACAAAACAACAAGGACGTTCTGATTTATACATTAAGACATTATGAAACAAAACAACAAGGACGTTCTGATTTATACATTATGACACCAGGAAACAAATAGAAATGTTGAAGTAATGAATCTGTCAGACAGAGAACAACGTGACTTTAAACAGCAGTGAGGAATAGGCACCCTACTCAGTGTATAGGGCACTACTTTGGACCAGAGCCCTATAGAACCCTGTTCACTAATAGGGCACTACTTTGGACCAGAGCCGTGTGGGTGAATTGGATGCCATTTCAGACGCAGTGCAGATTCACGGACGGGAGCGGTGTAAAACCCCAAGGGGAGTCTGTATAAATGGTACAGTCCATTACTACTGGATGTAAACAGTATAAAACCCCAAGGGGAGTCTGTGTAAATGGTAGAGTCCATTACTACTGGATGTAAACAGTATAAATCCCCAAGGGGAGTCTATATAAATGGTACAGTCCATTACTACTGGATGTAAACAGTATAAATCCCCAAGGGGAGTCTGTATAAATGGTAGAGTCCATTACTACTGGATGTAAACAGTATAAAACCCCAAGGGGAGTCTGTGTAAATGGTAGAGTCCATTACTACTGGATGTAAACAGTATAAATCCCCAAGGGGAGTCTATATAAATGGTACAGTCCATTACTACTGGATGTAAACAGTATAAAACCCCAAGGGGAGTCTGTGTAAATGGTACAGTCCATTACTACTGGATGTAAACAGTATAAAACCCCAAGGGGAGTCTGTGTAAATGGTACAGTCCATTGCTACTGGATGTAAACAGTATAAAATCCCAAGGGGAGTCTGTGTAAATGGTACAGTCCATTGCTACTGGATGTAAACAGTATAAAACTCACTCAAGTGAGCAGTCATTAGTAGAGCCATTCCCAGCCTCTAAATGTGATGCTAATGCAGCGTAGCGTGTCAAATACACAAAACCATTCATTATAGCTAGCGCGGGCTTGCGTCTGAAATGGCACCCTATTCCCCGTGTAAATGCACTAGATTTGACCAGAGCCAATCAGACACTGGTCAAAAGAAGTGCACTATATAGGGAATAGGGTGTCATTTGAGACACAGACCCATGTCTGGACAGCTTTATCAGAAGACTACCCACTCAGAACACAAGTCCTGTTTATTTTAAGCTTTCTTTCACATTGGTCCCAGGTTCAAACACACTATGTGAGACAAAAACAAAACAAAATGGCCCACTACACCCCTACATGTCCCGTCTACAGTCCACAGAGCCCCCCTGTTTGAATGCACAACACTAGATCAGTAAAGACCAGCAGGAACCAAGCAGAGATGGTGACACCTTGGCTGCGTTTAAAACACAGGTAGCCCAATTCAGATTTTTTTTTATTCACACTAATTGGTCTTTTGACCAATCAGACAAGATCTGGTGTGAAAAGATCTAATGTGATTGGTGAGAAGACCAATTAGTGTGATAAAAAAAGATCAGAATTTGTCTGACTGTATAAACATGGTACTTTAGGCCATTGTTACCCATCCATTGATCCGGGTTCCTAGCCCAGTACTAATAATCATGGGCTAGGTGATTAGCTGTTTAGTTGAATCAGGTGTGTTAGTGCTGGGCTTGAACACACTTGGTGTCCTCAGAGACGGACTGAGAAACACAGGACAACCAAACGAACAGCAGAGGGGCTACAGCAGCGCCTGTCCCACCTTGAGCCACCCGGCTCAGCCACACACCACCCCCTTTCTCCAGTCCCCATTCACCATCCCTCACACCCTCGCTTTCAGAGCTGTGTCCGCATACGCACCCTGCCCCCGAAATGGCAACCTGCCGACTTGATCCATCGCCCACATGCAGATGCCTGCTTCAACTCGGTGGGAGGGGCAGCTTCTTCCATATGGCTTTTTTCCCACACAATTGATCAAGCAATCAAATCAACAAATCAATGAATCAATCAAAGTCAGAATTAGGAGTTGCCTGTGGAAGAACCTTGCCGGTATCTTCGCCTTCCGTTCGCTGCGTTGCCCTCTACCACTGGTACGGCTGTTTGAGACAGCATGTTAATAAACAGTTTGCTCTTTTATTACAAAAAAAATCTTAATTCTCTTTTGAAATTGGATAGGGATAATACCTGTAGAATCCTCATTATGGTTAGGATGGGTGGAGCATACTGTTACTGAACTAACAGCTACTACAAACAAACATTCTCACAAGCATGAAGGGCATGGTTTGCCTTCTACTCAAAGAAAACAAGATAAAGTTAAAGTCATGTAGAATGATAAAGTCTAATGAAGAGTCACGTTTAACAGTGTAAAACAGTTAAAAGTGTAACGTGAAAAATAACGGCATTGCACGTGTGTAGAGTTGTTTTTGCTACTGCATGGCTGGTTGTATGCTAGCTAAGCTCTCTGTAGTCTGCTGTGGTGTCTATGGCTGGTTGTATGCTAGCTAAGCTATCTGTAGTCTGCTCTGGTATCTATGGCTGGTTGTATGCTAGCTAAGCTCTCTGTAGTCTGCTCTGGTGTCTGTCTATGGCTGGTGTGCTAGCTAAGCTATCTGTAGTCTGCTCTGGTGTCTATGTCTGGTGTGCTAGCTAAGCTCTCTAGTCTGCTGTGGTGCCTATCTATGGCTGGTGTGCTAGCTAAGCTATCTGTAGTCTGCTGTGGTGTCTATATATGGCTGGTGTGCTAGCTAAGCTATCTGTAGTCTGCTGTGGTGTCTATGGCTGGTGTGTTAGCTAAGCTATCTGTAGTCTGCTGTTGTGTCTATCTATGGCTGGTGTGTTAGCTAAGCTATCTGTAGTCTGCTCTGGTGTCTATCTATGGCTGGTGTGTTAGCTAAGCTATCTGCAGTCTGCTGTGGTGTCTATCTATGGCTGGTGTGCTAGCTAAGCTATCTGCAGTCTGCTGTGGTGTCTATGGCTGGTGTGCTAGCTAAGCTATCTGTAGTCTGCTGTGGTGTCTATGGTTGGTGTGCTAGCTAAGCTATATGTAGTCTGCTGTGGTGTCTATCTATGGTTGGTGTGCTACCTAGGCTATCTGCTGTCTGCTTTGTCTATCTATGGCTGGTGTGCTAGCTAAGCTATCTGTAGTCTGCTGTGGTGTCTATGGCTGGTGTGCTAGCTAAGCTATCTTTAGTCTGCTGTGGTGTCTATCTATGGTTGGTGTGCTAGCTAAGCTATCTGTAGTCTGCTTTGTCGATCTATGGCTGGTGTGCTAGCTAAGCTATCGGTAGTCTGCTGTGGTGTCTATGGCTGGTGTGCTAGCTAAGCTATCTGTAGTCTGCTTTGTCTATCTATGGTTGGTGTGCTAGCTAAGCTATATGTAGTCTGCTGTGGTGTCTATCTATGGCTGGTGTGCTAGCTAAGCTATCTGCAGTATGCTGTGGTATCTATTGATGGTTGGAATGCTAGCTAAGCTATCTGCAGTCTGCTGTGGTATCAGCTGTGTTTGGAGTCGTGTATCCCTCATTGCATGCGCTTCATAAACAGTGTTTTTGCATTCCTTCCCCCCCCCCGATCCCTCTCTTTTTTCTCCTTCTCTTTGTGTTCCCTCCGCCCTTCAGATGTTTCAACCCATCATGTTGTTCATCCTCGTTCTAGTCCTCTTCTCGTCTCTCTCGTACGCCGTGGTCTTTAAGTTGGTCTTTCTCTTTGTGCTTTTCTTCATTCTCTAGCCTGTTCCGTCAGTCTGTTCTCTTTTAGTTTTCAGTACGTATCTTTGCACCTTGGCTTTATCTTCTTTACCCATTTTCTTTATTTTTTATTTTTTATTCCTTCCTCTGTTTGTTCGTGGTCATTCATCTCTGTTTGTTCACCCACCAATCCACTTCATGCATTTCTACTCCCTCCACCCCCTGACCCCTGACCCCCACCCCTCAGTCACGGTCCGGTGTGAGGGATGAGCTGGAGTGGCGTCTAGGACAGGAGCGAGCCGTGGAGACCCAGAGCCAGGAGGGTCTTCCTCAGGGCCCGGCCCAGAACAGGGGAGCCATCCTGGGACACACTAGATACCACAGACCCCTCCTGGCTTCTTTAAGACTGGAGGTCAGTGCCTCTTCCATCTCTCTACCTCCCTGTCTTTTACCACCTACTGTAGGACTGATCATACCATGCTACTCTAGGACTGATCATACCATGCTACTGTAGGACTGATCATACCATGCTACTGTAGGACTGACTAAGAACAGACAGACAGTCAAATCAAATTAAATTGTATTAGTCACATGCGCCGAATACAACAGGTTTAGACCTTACAATGAAATGCTTACTTACAAGCCCTTAACCGACAATGCAGTTTTAAGAAAAATACCTAAAAAAATAAGAAATAAAGTAACAAATAATTAAAGAACAGCAGTAAAATAACAATAGCAAGGCTATATACAGGGGGTACTGGTACAGAGTCAATGTGGAGGCTATATACAGGGGGTACCGGTACAGAGTCAATGTGGAGGCTATATATAGGGGGTACCGGTACAGAGTCAATGTGGAGGCTATATACAGGGGGTACCGGTACAGAGTCAATGTGGAGGCTATATACAGGGGGTACCGGTACAGAGTCAATGTGGAGGCTATATACAGGGTGTACCGGTACAAATCAAAGTTAAAAGTTCAGGAGTCTTATGGCTTGGGGGTAAAAACTGTTGAGAATCCTTTTTGTCCTAGACTTGGTGCTCCGGTACCGCTTGCCGTGCGATAGCAGAGAGAACAGTCTATGACTAGGGTGGCTGGAGTCTTTGACAATTATTTGGGGTTTTCTTTTACACCGCCTGGTGTAGAGGTCCTGGATGGCAGGAAGCTTGGCCCCAGTGATGTACTGGGCTTGTACGCACTACCCTCTTGCCTTGCGGTCGGAGACCAAGCAGTTGCCATACCAAGCAGTGATGGAACCAGGATGCTCTCGATGGTGTAGCTGTAGATCCTTTTGAGGATCTGAGGACAGGAAATCTTTTCAGTCTCCTATGGGGGAATAGGTTTTGTTGTGCCCTCTTCACGACGGTCTTGGTGTGCTTGGACCATGTTAGTTTGTTGGTGATGTGGATACCAAGGAACTGAAGCTCTCAACCTGCTCCACTACAGCCCCGTCGATGAGAATGGGGGAGTTTTCGGTCCTCCTTTTCCTGTAGTCCACAATCATCTCCTTAGTCTTGATCACGTTCAGAGGTTGTTGTCCAGGCACCATACGGCCAGGTCTCTGACCTCCTCCCTATATGCTGTCTCATCGTTGTTGGTGATCAGGCCTACCACTGTTGTGTCATCGGCAAACTTAATCATGGTGTTAGTTGTGCCTGGCCATGCAGTCATGAGTGAACACAGAGTACAGAGGGGATTGAGAACGCACCCCTGAGGGGCCCCTGTGTTAACGATCAGCGTGGCAGATGTGTTGTTACCTACCCTTTCCACCTGGGGGCGGCCCATGAGGAAGTCCAGGATCCAGTTGCAGAGGGAGGTGTTTAGTCCCAGGGTCCTTAGCTTAGTGATGAGCTTTGAGGGCACTATGGTGTTGAATGCTGAGCTGTAGTCAATGAATAGCATTCTCACATAGGTGTTCCTTGTGTCCAGGTGTGAAAGGGAAGTGTGGAGTGCAATAAAGATTGCATGATCAGTGGATCTGTTGGGGCTGTATTGACATTGGAGTGGGTCTAGGGTTTCTGGGATATTGGTGATTTGAGCCATGACCAGCCTTTCAAAGCACCTCATGGCTACAGATGTGAGTTCTATGGGTCGGTAGTCATTTAGGAAGGTTACCTTAGTGTTCCTGGCTACAGGGACTATGGTGGTCTGCTTGAAACATGTTGGTATTATAGACTCAGACAGGGAGAGGTTGGAAATGTCAGTGAAGACACTTGCCAGTTGGTCAGTGCATGCTCGCAGTACACGTCCTGGTAATCTGTCTTGCCCTGCAGCCTTGTGAATGTTGACCTGTCTAAAGGTCTTACTCACATCGGCTGCGGAGAGCATGATCACACAGTCATCCGGAACAGCTGGTGCTCTCATGCATGTTTCAGTGTTACTTGCCTCAAAGCGAGCATAGAAGTAATTTAGCTCATCTGGTAGGCTCCTGTCACTGGGCAGCTCTCGGCTGTGCTTCCCTTTGTAGTCTAATAGTTTGCAAGCCCTGCCACATCCGACGAGCATCAGAGCTGGTGTAGTACGATTCAATCTTAGCCCTGTATTGACGCTTTGCCTGTTTGATGGTTCATCAGAGGGCATAGCCGGATTTCTTATAATCCTCCGGGTTAGAGTCCAGCTCCTTGAAAGCGGTAGCTCTACTATTTAGCTCAGTGCGGATGTTGCCTGTAGTCCATGGCTTCTGGTTGGAGTATGTACGTACAGTCACTGTTGGGAAGACGTCGTCAATGCACTTATTGATGAAGCCAGTGACTGATGTGGTGTACTCCTCAATGCCATCGGAAGTGTCCTGGAACATAATCCAGTCTGTGCTAGCAAAACAGTTCTGTAGCTTAGCATCTGCTTCATCTGACCACTGATCACTGCTGCTTCCTGCTTTAATTTTTGCTTGTATGCAGGACTCAGGTGGATAGAATTATGCTCAGATTGCTCATGTTGTGGTTCCACTCGGTGAAACATAAAATAATACAGTTTATAATGTCCTGTTGATAGGATATACGTGCATTTGGCTCCTCCAATTTATTTTCCAGCTTTGGCCAGTAGTATGGATGAAAAGGGCAGATTAGCCACAAAGTCAGGCACCCCAATCTCTTTCTCCTGTGAATGACGGGGATGAGGGCCTATTTGGATGTCTGGAGTAAATCCCTCTCGTCCGACTCATTAAAGAAACATTTTTCGTCCAGTTCAAGGTGAGTAATCGCTGCTCTGATTTCCAGAAGCTCTGTTCAAAATAGCACGGTTGGTTAAGAGCCCATGAAACGGCAGCCATCCTCTCCGGCGCCATTGATCACACCTTGCTACTGTAGGACTGACCAAGGACAGACCAGAGTATGTGAGTGGAGCTGGAGTGGAGCATGCCCAATTTGACTGACCAAGGACAGACCAGAGTATGTGAGTGGAGATGGAGTGGAGCATGCCCAATTTGACTGACCAAGGACAGACCAGAGTATGTGAGTGGAGCTGGAGTGGAGCCCAATTTGACTGGAGTGCGGTGCGAGTTTCCCAAAGGCGAATTTACCAAAGGCTGGAGCATCGGCCTTCTCGCCCTCTCCAATTTCGCTCCAGTAGGGCTCACTTCACGAGCCCAGGGCATGCCCGGCCCAGCATGCATTTGTAGTCTACTTGTGTGTTGCTTTAGCTACTGTCATGGAAATTCGCTAAATATTTTCATAAAGAAATGTATTAAACACTAAATCAAGGTGACTTATAAGGATGAAGAGAGAGAGGAGGTGCAGTGATGTAGTGTAAAGAATCTGAAATCATGACTAGGTGCACATGCTAACAGAAAGGAAACGAGGTGGGTACGCTAGTTAAGTGTGTCATTGTAGAAAAGTACATATAAACAGAAACAAAAATCAGATCTCTTAAAAGTTTCATTCATTTTCATTCGATTATCTTCTACAATCCTACAATAGGATGTCAGTTATTTTACCTCAAATCCTTTAGGCCTACCTACAGAAAAAAAGAGAAAAAAACAAATCCCTGCCTAGCATCCCTGCCTAGCCTGGCATCCCCAATGGCTCTGCAAACGTGGAGAGGGCCTGAAGCCACAGACTCTGGCCAAACCTGTGTTTCTAAAAATGTATTTAAAGGCAAAGGATTTTTTGATTTCATAAAAAATAAACGTGACACGTGACCCCCTCCCTGACGTGTGGCCGCAGGACGCTGACCAAAATCAAAATCAAAAATCAAATGTATTTATTTATTTATAAAGCCCTTCGTACATCAGCTGATATCTCAAAGTGCTGTACAGAAACCCAGCCTAAAACCCCAAACAGCAAGCAATGCAGGTGTAGAAGCACGTTGGCTAGGAAAAACTCCCTAGAAAGGCCGAAACCTAGGAAGAAACGTAGAGAGGAACCAGGCTCTGAGGGGTGGCCAGTCCTCTTCTGGCTGTGCCGGATGGAGATTATAACAGAACATGGCCAAGATGTTCAAATGTTCATAAATGACCAGCATGGTCAAATAATAATAATCACAGGCAGAACAGTTGAAACTGGAGCAGCAGCACGGCCAGGTGGACTGGGGACAGCAAGGAGTCATCATGCCAAGTAGTCCTGAGGCATGGTCCTCGGGCTCAGGTCCTCCGAGAGAGAGAAAGAAAGAGAGAATTAGAGAGAGCATACTTAAATTCACACAGGACACCAGATAAGACAGGAGAAGTACTCCAGATATAACAAACGGACCCTAGTCCCCCGACACATAAACTACTGCAGCATAAATACTGGAGGCTGAGACAGGAGGGGTCAGGAGACACTGTGGCCACATCCAATGATACCCCCGGACAGGGCCAAACAGGAAGGATATAACCCCACCCACTTTTGCCAAAGCACAGCCCCCACACCACTAGACGGATATCTTCAACCACCAACTTACCATCCTGAGACAAGGCCGAGTATAGCCCACAAAGATCTCCCCCACGGCACAACCCAAGTGGGGGTGCCAACCCAAAATGACGATCCCGGGGATCAGGAGCGGACCGGTAAATTCTGAGGCGTGGTAAACCTGTCAGTCCGGCTGAGACGCGGGAGTATGGCAACCTAGAGCGCCGGAGAGAGAGCAAATGTGACGGTACCCCCTCCCCGGCTTGTTCGGCTCCAGCCGCAGGACACCAACCAAAGGGATGACCCCGGGGAACATGAGCGGACCGGTCACCCCTGCTGATGCGCGGGAACCTGTCGCCGGCTGGGGCAGGGGAGCTTGACGAGCCGATGGGAGCCTGGCGATCCGGCTTAGGAATGAGAGCCTGACGAGCCAGTGGAAGCAGGGGAGCCTGGCAATCTGTCTGAAGCATGAGAGCCTGACAAACCGGCGGAGGCAGAAGAGCCTGGCGATCTGTCTGAGGCATGAGAGCCTGTAGCGGCTCCCGGACCAGACGTCATTCTCACAGATTTTATTTTTTTTAACACTCCCTGATGCTTTCCTTAGGTGAGGCATTATTCTGTAATGATGAGTGTTTTAATAAATAAACACAACTAAATACAAAATATGAAACACGAACAACACACAGACATGAAACTGAAACAGAAAACAATAACGCCTGGGGAAGGAACCAAAGGAAGAGACATATATAGGGAAGGAACCAAAGGGAGAGACATATATAGGGAAGGAACCCAAGGGAGAGACATATATAGGGAAGGAACCAAAGGGAGAGACATATATAGGGAAGGAACCAAAGGGAGAGACATATATAGGGAAGGAACCAAAGGGAGTGACATATATATAGGGAAGGAACCAAAGGGAGTGACATATATAGGGAAGGAACCAAAGGGAGAGACATATATAGGGAAGGAACCAAAGGGAGAGACATATATAGGGAAGGAACCAAAGGGAGAGACATATATAGGGAAGGAACCAAAGGGAGTGACATATATAGGGAAGGAACCAAAGGGAGTGACATATATGGGGAAGGAACCAAATGGAGTGACATATATAGTGTAGGAACCAAAGGGAATTACATACTGTATATAGTGAAGGAACCAAATGGAGGGACATATATAGGGAAGGAACCAAAGGGAGAGACATATATAGGGAAGGAACCAAAGGGAGTGACATATATAAGGAAGGAACCAAAGGGAGAGACACATATATATAGGGAAGGAACCACAGGGAGAGACATATATAGGGAAGGAACCAAAGGGAGAGACATATATAGGGAAGGAACCAAAGGGAGAGACATATATAGGGAAGGAACCAAAGGGAGAGACATATATAGGGAAGGAACCAAAGGGAGAGACATATATAGGGAAGGAACCAAAGGGAGAGACATATATAGGGAAGGAACCAAAGGGAGAGACATATATAGGGAAGGAACCAAAGGGAGAGACATATATAGGGAAGGAACCAAAGGGAGAGACATATATAGGGAAGGAACCAAAGGGAGAGACATATATAGGGAAGGAACCAAAGGGAGAGACATATATAGGGAAGGAACCAAAGGGAGAGACATATATAGGGAAGGAACCAAAGGGAGAGACATATATAGGGAAGGAACCAAAGGGAGAGACATATATAGGGAAGGAACCAAAGGGAGAGACATATATAGGGAAGGAACCAAAGGGAGAGACATATATAGGGAAGGAACCAAAGGGAGTGACATATATAGGGAAGGAACCAAAGGGAGAGACATATATAGGGAAGGAACCAAAGGGAGTGACATATATAGGGAAGGAACCAAAGGGAGAGACATATATAGGGAAGGAACCAAAGGGAGAGACATATATAGGGAAGGAACCAAAGGGAGTGACATATATAGGGAAGGAACCAAAGGGAGAGACATATATAGGGAAGGAACCAAAGGGAGGGACATATATAGAGAAGGAACCAAAGGGAGAGACATATATAGGGAAGGAGTGACATATATATATAGGGAAGGTAATCAGGGAAGTGATGGAGTCCCGGGGAGTCTGATGACGCGAAGGTAACGGTGTAACGGTGGTGACAGGTGTGCGCCCTAACGAGCACCCTGGTGACCTAGAGGCCGGAGACATAATACAACAAAATGGTGTTTAAATGCTGAGCGCTTTTTGTCCATACCAGCCTAATGTGTCGCAGTGGCAATGCTTTACACTGTGTTTCTTTGTAGGCTATAGTCTTGAAATAATATAGCCTAAATAATTATTTTTAGGCTCCCTGTCTGTCTCCTGACCTATTTAGAGTGTTCATCAAATCAACATGTTTTGTTATCAAATGTTATTGCGGGTGTAGTGAAATGCTTGTGTTCCTACCTCCAAAAGTGCTGTAATATCCTACAATTCACAACAATGCACACAAATCTAAAATAATTAAAATTAAGAAATATATCAATATTAGGACGATCAATGTCGGAGTGGCATTTACTAAAATAGAATACAGTCTATACATCTGAGATGAGTAAAACAGTATGTAAACATTATTAAGGCAACTAGTGTTCCATTATTAAAGTGACCAGTGATTCCACATCTATGTACATAGGGCAGTAGCCTCTAATGTGCTAGTGATGGCTATTTAACAGTTTGATGGCCTTGAGATAGAAGCTGTTTTTTAGTCTCTCGGTCCCAGCTTTGATGCACCTGTACTGACCTCGCCTTCTGGATGATAGCGGAGGGAACAGGCTGTGGCTCAGGTGGTTGATATCCTTTATGATATTTGTGACTTTGGATGCTGTAGGTGTCCTGGTGGGCAGGTAGTTTGCCCCCGGTAATGCATTGGGCCCACTGGAGAGCCATGTGGTTGTGAGTTGCCGTACCAGGCGCTGATGCAGCCTAGCAGGATGCTCTCAATTGGGCATGTGTAAAAGTTTGTGAGGATTTTAGGTGCCAAGACCAATTTCTACAGCCTCCTGAGGTTGAAGAGGCGTTGTAGCGCCTTCTTCACCACACTGTCTGTGTGGGTGGACCATTTCATATCGTCAGTGATGTGTACACCGAGGAACTTGAAGCTTTCGATCTTCTCCTCTGCGGTCCCGTCGATGTGGATAGGGGCTCCCTCTGCTGTCTCCTTAAGTCCACAATCAGCTCTTTCATTTTATTGATGTTGAGGGAGAGGTTATTTTCCTGGCACCACTCTGCCTCCTCTCTGTAGGCTGTCTCGTCATTGTTGGTAATCAGGCCTACTACTGTTGTGTCGTCTGAAAACTCCATGATTGAGTTGGAGGAAGGTGTGGCCACGCAGTCATGGGTGAACAGAGAGTACAGGAGGGGGCTGAGCACACACCCTTGTGGGGCCCCTGTGTTGAGGATCAGCGTAGTGGCTGTGTTTCCTACCTTCACCACCTGGGGTTGGTCCGTCAGGAAGTCCAGGACCCAGTTGCACAGGGTGGGGTTCAGACCCAGGGCCCCGATCTTAATGATGAGTTTGGAGGGTACTATGTTGAAGGCTAAGTTATAGTCAAAGAACAGCATTCTTACATAGGTATTCCTCTTCCCCAGATGGGATAGGGCAGTGTGATGCTGATTCCATCGCCTATGAATCTATTGGGGCGATATGCAAATTGAAGTGGGTCTAGAGTGTCAGGTAAGATGGAGGTGATGAGATTCTTAACTAACCTCTCAAAGCACTTCATGATGACAGAAGTGAGTGCAGGGCGATAGTCATTTAGTTCAGTTACCTTTGTTTTCTTGGGTACAGGAACAATGGTGTCCATCTTGAAGCAAATGGGGACAGCAGACTGCGGTAGGGAGAGATTGAATATGTCCGTAATCACTCCAGTCATCTGGTCTGTGCACTGCTCCGAGGACGCGGCTAGGGATGCCTTCTGGGCTGGCAGGATTGTGAGGGTTAGCACGCTTAAATGTTTAACTCACGTCGGCCTTGGAGAACGAGAGCCCTTCAGTCCTTGGTAGCGGTCCACGTTGGTGGCACTGTGTTATCTTCAAAGCGGGCGAAGAAGATGTTTAGCTTGTCAGGGAGCAAGACGTCAGTGTCCTGGACGTGGCTGGTTTGCCTTTGTAATCCGTGATTGTCTGGAGTCTTTGCCACTTACGTCTCGTGTTGAATTACAACTTCACTTTGTCTCTGTACTGACATGTTGCCTGTTTGATTGCCTTATGGAGGGCATAACTGCACTGTTTATATTCAAGCATATTCCCAGTCACCTTGCAGTGGTTAAATGTGGTGGTTCGCACTTTCAGTTGTGCTCAAATGCTGCCAACTATCCACGTTTGGGTAGGTTTTTATAGTCAGTGGGAACAACATCCACTATACACTTCCTGATGAACTCACTCACTGTGACAGTGTATACGTCAATTTATTTAAATTTATTTCACCTTTTATTTAACCAGGTAGGCTAGTTGAGAACAAGTTCTCATTTGCAACTGCGACCTGGCCAAGATAAAGCAAAGCAGTGTGACACAGACAACAACACAGAGTTACACATGGAGTAAACAATAAAGAAGCCAATAACACAATAAACAAATCAATGACACGGTAGAAAAAAGAAAGTCTATATACAGTGTATGCAAAAGGCAAGAGGAGGTCGGCAATAAATAGGCCACAGGAGCGAATAGTTACAATTTAGCAGATTAACACTGGTGTGATAAATGAGCAGATGATGATGTGCAAGTAGAGATACTGTTGTGCAAAAGAGCAGGAAAGTAAATAAAATAAAAACAGTATGTGGATGAGGTAGATAGATTGGATGGGCTATTTACAGATGGACTATGTACAGCTGCAGCGATCGGTTAGCTGATCAGATAGCAGATGTTTAAAGAGAACAGTATATGCGGAGAAAGACATGATTCCGTAAAACAGAGTATGTTACAGTCCCTGATGTATCTCTGAAAGTAGATCCTCGCCCTGAGCTTGTCTACTTTGTTATCCATCCAGGGGGGTATTGAATGTTGTTGGACATGCGGGGGACCAAGGTGATGCCCTCTAAATTCTGTGACACAGTGACCATTCTATTTTTCGCATTACATATTGTGCTTTCATCTGCACACGCAAGAGTATATTATCTCTGACTCAGCATAGTGTCATGTAGCTACAGTACATCAGATAGGTGCTTTAGCTTCCAATAACACACACACACACACGGTACCATGGTGTACTGTTAAACAGATAGATGCTCCAACGCCACAGACACATGACTGCTGTTACTCGACTCGGCATCAGATGTTGACGTATTCTCTGTTTGATAAACACGCTTTAGCTCAGCCACCGAGAGCAGAAAAGGTCATCGAGGACCTGATGGCTTATACTGTCCTAGAGAAATTGGACACTATTATGTAACGATAAACACTCTGACCAGGGATGTGGTTTCTAAATATATTGTTACAGTTGGGAGGTGGGATTTCAGTTTCCCCTCTAGCATAATCTGTGAGGTGGAGAGAGTGAATGAATGAGAGGATGAATGAAAAAACAGCTTTGGTATAGTAGGATTACTGCTCTGTGTAATTTACATTTGAGGAGAAAGAGAGGAGGGCAGGGGGGAGAGAGAGAGGGGAGGGCAGGGGGAGAGAGAGAGGAGGGCAGGGGGGATAGAGAGAGGAGAGCAGGGGGGAGAGAGAGAGGAGGGCAGGGGGGAGAGAGAGAGGAGGGCAGGGGGGAGAGAGAGAGGGAGAGGAGGGCAGGGGGGAGAGAGAGAGAGAGGAGGGCAGGGGGGAGAGAAAGAGGAGGGCAGGGGGGAGAGAGAGAGGAGGGCAGGGGGGAGAGAGAGAGAGAGAGAGAGGAGGGCAGGGGGGAGAGAGAGAGGAGGGCAGGGGGAGAGAGAGAGAGAGAGGAGGGCAGGGGGAGAGATAGAGAGAGAGGAGGGCAGGGGGGAGAGAGAGAGAGAGAGAGGAGGGAAGGGGAGAGAGAGAGAGAGAGAGGTTGGCAGGGGGGAGAGAGAGAGAGGAGGGCAGGGGGGAGAGACAGAGAGAGAGGAGGGCAGGGGGGAGAGAGAGAGGAGGGCATGGGGGTATGAGAGAGAGAGGAGGGCAGGGGGGAGAGAGAGGAGGGCAGGGGGAGAGAGAGAGGAGGGCATGGGGGAGAGAGAGAGAGGAGGGCAGGGGGAGAGAGAGAGGAGGGCAGGGGGAGAGAGAGAGGAGGGCAGGGGGGTATGAGAGAGAGGAGGGCAGGGGGGAGAGAGAGGAGGGCAAGGGGGAGAGAGAGAGGAGGGCAAGGGGGAGAGAGAGAGGAGGGCAGGGGGGAGAGAGAGAGGAGGGCAGGGGGGAGAGAGAGAGAGCGAGAGAGAGGAGGGCAGGGGGAGAGAGAGAGGAGGGCAGGGGGGGAGAGAGAGAGGAGGGCAGGGGGAGAGAGAGAGGAGGGCAGGGGAGAGAGAGAGAGGAGGGCAGGGGGGAGAGAGAGAGGAGGGCAGGGGGGAGAGAGAGAGGAGGGCAGGGGGGAGAGAGAGAGAGCGAGAGAGAGGAGGGCAGGGGGAGAGAGAGAGAGGAGGGCAGGGGGGAGAGAGAGAGGAGGGCAGGGGGGAGAGAGAGAGGGCAGGGGGGAGAGAGAGAGGGCAGGGGGGAGAGAGAGAGGGCAGGGGGAGAGAGAGGAGGGCAGGGGGAGAGAGAGAGAGACAGAGAGAGAGAGGAGGGCAGGGGGAGAGAGAGAGAGGAGGGCAAGGGGGAGAGAGAGAGGAGGGCAGGGGGGAGAGAGAGAGGAGAACAGGGGGAGAGAGAGAGAGGAGGGCAAGGGGGAGAGAGAGAGGAGGT